>NW_004524945.1:9607-12279 GCF_000260255.1 Octodon degus | reverse complement strand
CATGACAAAGAACAACTAAAGAATTTCATGATGATAAAGCCAACCCTACACAGGCTACTGAAAGATGTTCTAGAGAGGGACCAAAATTATCACAAATCCATGAATGAGAACAGAAGGAACCCACTAAATTGGGAAAACAATTAAACACAGAAGAAAAAGGAGGAAACAACACCAGGTAAATAACATGTCAAACATAAATCCCTATAACTCAATTGTAACCATTAATATAAATGAACTCAATTCACCAATTAAAAGAAATAGACTGGCACAGTGGATTAAGAAAGATAATCAAACAATATGCTGCATACAAGAAATGCACTTAACTCATAAAGAAATTCATAGTCTGAAAGTCAAAGGATGGAAAACAATACTACATATCCCAGCACCTCAGAAAAAAGCAGGGGTAGCAATCCTGTTCTCAGATAACCTCAACTTCAAACCAAGAATGATGAAACAAAATAAAGAAGGTTATTACATATTGGTTAGGGGAAAAATTCAAGAAAAAGAGGTAACAATCATAAATGTATAAGCAACAAACAGGGGCACAACAAACTATTAAAGACAAATTTCAATGGACATGAAAAATCTAATATTCCATACCACAATCTTAACAGGAGACCTTAACATGCCCTTATCCCAAAAAGATTGGTCAAGCAGACAAAAAATCAGCAAAGGAGCAGAAGAACTGAACCAGAGCTTGGAACAAATGGTCTTAATTGACATATACAGAGTGTTCCACCCAATGACAGAGGAATACACACTTTTTTTCAGGTGCATCTGGGTCATTTTCTAAAATAGACAACATACTAGTCCATAGGACATGTTTAAGTATATGCATGAAAACAGAAATTATCCCATGCATATTATCTGACCACAGTGCAAAGAAAATGGAAATAATCGAGACAAGAAAACAGAATAATCCCATAAATACATGGAAATTAAACAACACCCTACTCAGCAATCAATGGATCACAGATGAAATTAAACAAGAAATTCAACAATATCTACAATTCAATGAAAATTCAAGCACAACTTACCAGAAATATGGGATGCGATGAAAGTAGTTCTCAGAGGGAAATTCATAGCTGTGAACTCACACATTAGGAAAACAGAACGGAAACAAATAAACACCCTAATGCTGCACCTCCAACATCTAGAAAAGGAAGAGCAAACCAAATCCAGAGCCCAAAAATGGAAAGAAATCATAATTATTACAGCAGAAATTAATTTAATTGAGAGGAAGAAAACACTCCAAAGAATTAATGAATCAAAAGTCTGGTACTTTGAAAGATTAAATTTAATTGATAAACCACTAGCTAATGTCATCAAAAAGAGGAAAGAAAAATTTCAAATGCAAGCAATAAGGAATTAAAGCAGCACAATTACCATAGACCTAGTGGAAATTCAGAAGATTATCAATAGCTCCTTTGAGAATATTTACTTTCACACAATAGAAGACATAGAAGAAATAGACATATTGCTACAAAGGTACAAATTACCAAAACTGAATCAAGAAGATATAACAACTCTCAATAACCCAAAAACAGCCAGTGAAATATGAAATGTAGTAAAAATCATGCCAACAAAGAAAAGTCCAGGTCTTAATGGATTTACAGCTGAATTCTACAAGAAACTTACAGAAGATATAATCCCTATACTCTGCAAACTCATTAATGAAACTGAAAAGGAAGGAATTCTCCCAAAATCATTCCTGGAGGCAAGTATTATATTGGTACAAAACCCAGGGAAAGATGCAACTAAAAAAGAGAACTACAGGCCAATCTCCTTCAAAAACATAGATGCAAAAATCCTCAATAAAATCCTAGCAAATAGAATGCAGCAAAGCATCAAGAATATTATACACCAACACCAGGTAGGATTCAACCCAGGGATGCAAGGATGGTTCAATTTACAAAAATCCATAAATGTAATACAGTATATTAATACAGTCAAATCTAAAAACCACATGATCATCTCAATTGATGCAGAAAAGGCTTATGACAAAGTCCAACACTCACTCATGTTCAAAGCCCTACAGAAAATTGGAATAGAAGGCCTCTACTTCAATCTAATAAAAGCCATCTTGACAACCCAACAGCTAACATAATTCTAAATGGGAAAAAATTGAAATTTTTTACTCTCAGAACTTGTACAAAACAAGGATGTCCTCTATCACCCTGCCTATTTAATATAGTTCTGGAAATATTAGCTAGTGCTATTAGACAATAAAGAGAAATAAAAGGAATAAGAATAGGTAAAGAAGAAATTAAATTACCATTATTTGCAGAAGACAGGATATGTCACTTGGAAGACCCAAAAAAACTCTAATAAGAAGCTACTAGAATTGATACTCAATTTCACTAGCATAGCAGGATACAAAGTCAATACTCAAAAGTCAATAGCTTTTCTCTACACAGATAACAAACACACTGAGAGAGAAATAAGAGAAACAATACCTCCAACAATATCACCAGGTAAAATGAAATATCATGGAATCAATCTAACTAAGGATGTCAAAGATATTTTAAAGGAAAATTACAGTACACTGAAAAAAGAAATTGTAGAGGATTTCAGAAAATGGATACTTATTCCCTGCTCCTGGATAGGAAGAACCAACATTGTGAAGATGGCCATACTCCTAAAATTGTTGTACAAATTTAATGCAATCCCTA
>NW_004524945.1:2740-9212 GCF_000260255.1 Octodon degus | reverse complement strand
AGCAAACGTTAAAATGGATTAAAGATATAAACATTAAAACAGAAACACTAAATCTTCTGGAAGAGAAAGTAGGATGAACTCTTGAAGACATAGAATAGGCAAAGAGTTCATGAACAAAAATCAAATTGCATGGGTAATACTTGAAAGAATTAACAAATTCAACCTCTGATTAAGTTTTTGCACATCAAAAGAAATTGCTAACAAAGTGAAAAGACAACCCACAAATTTTTTTTATGAGCAGAATATATTTATTGAGAAAAAGAAAAGCTCCTGTCTGAGAGAGGGACAGGAGGTGGGCAGTTCCCTGGGAATCTGTCTCTTTCAGGGACTTTTATAGTGTAAAGCCGTGCAGGGCTAAGGTAGAGAGAATGAGAACTCACTAGGTGGATGTGGGGTGGGACAAAACTATGGTCAATCAATGAGATTACAAACACCATTGCTCAGGTAAAGTTGATTATGCTCAGAACCATATGGTGAAGCGAGTCACCAGAGTAAGCAGGCATGAATACCGGACAGGGTTTCTTCCTGCTGGGAACGTGAATGCAGAACAGGGTCTCTTCCCATTGGGTTTGGGCTAGTGATTCACTTGGGCCTTTTCAGGTGATTGATACCTATTTATAATATCAATCCCAGGTACTACTCTTTTAGCATTTGTTTGGCCTTCAGGTCTTCTAGGTCTGGTTCATAGCAGGAGCATCTGTCCCTCCCACAGTTGTAAGGCATCTCATTTCCTTGTCTCCTTCAAAGGCCTGGCCTTGTCTGACTGCCTCTAATATTTCTAACTCAGCTGCCTGCAACATTCCTCCCTCTGAAGAAGTAACCAGAACTGCCATGAGGGAAATATGGGTGAAGACCACACTGGCTTCTTCTTCTGAAATGGGTCATAGTTGTTGACCAGCAGTCAGATATATTTTTCAGAGGTTCTGTCTAAAGACCCTCAATAGACACCAGGCATTTTTATCTTGGGTAGACTTATAGCTTTGAATCTGGAGAAAACAAAGCTGAAGAAAAGAACATGCAAGGATCAAATAATCACAACAGGATAATTATGAAAAAGATGAGTTAGAAGTTTTTGTAAGTCCATTAGCAGATTTAGAACAAATTTTGACTAATAAGCACTCAGACAAAGGTCTTCTCTCTAGAACTTATAAAGAATTAAAAAACACTAGAGCTCCAAAATTTAAAGGGTCAATCCAGAAATGCGCATCCGAGATGAACACATACTTCTCAGAGGATGAAATTAAAGAAGCAAATAAATATATGAAAAAATTACCCACATCACTAGCTATCCATGAAATGCAAATTAAAACAACCCTGAGATACCATCTCACCCCAGAAAGAATGCCTTTCATTAAAAAGAAAAAATCAACAAACAACAGATGTTGGAGGGGCTGTGAGGAAAAAGGAACCCTTCTCCACTGCTGGTGGAAATGTAGACTGGTGCAACCATTATGGAAATCAGTGTGGAGACTCCTTATAAAACTTGGACTGGAAATCCCATTCAAACCAGGTATCCTCCTTCTGGGTATTTTCCCTGAGGTACTGAAAGCATCATGTCATAGTGATATATGTGTACCTATGATTATGGCAGCACAATTTGTGATAGCCAAATCTTGGAAACAACCAAGATGCCCATCACCTGAGGAATAGATGAAAAAGATGTGGTATTTTTTTTTACAATGGAGTACTATTCAGCTATAAAGAATGATAAACTCAAAGCCTTTAGAGATAAACGGATGCCACTTGAAGAAATACTCATGAGTGAAATAAAGCAAACCCACATGTGTAAATATCATATAATCTCCCTAGTATAAGAACTCAAAGGAAGAAATAAAAAGAGAAAGGCATAACACAACAAAAAGGAAAGCAAGATCTTGAGGATTAGACAATGAAGAGAGAGCAAGGAGATAAGCTAGGAAACATGACAGGGGCAAAGTCATACATTTATACACGCAAGATGGTTAAGGCAATGGTAGTAAGAATCTTCAGCATATCTTCAAAACTAGCAGTCAATTGGTAGGATTCTCACCCTGACTAACTATATATGCTTATGCCTGTGATCTAAGCAACTGCCCTGAAGAAAGCAATGTGCAATGGTAAGGACATGCTTGGAATGCCTGTCATTCTGGCCTTCTAATTATGTACTGCTTGTCATGACATACCAATTACTGCCATACTGTCTGTCAAGTAAATGTTTATTTTTTTAAAAAAGTAATAATTGAAACCAAGAGACAAAAAATGTCATGGGACTGTCCTGTTGCAAGGCTGTATATGGTTATATTTCTAAATTTCTGTGTAAAAATAGGTAAATGCTTATTCTAATTTTTTATCTTTTTAACCTTTTTTCTTCATATACTGGAGGGATTCAAAGTTTAACATATCAATACTTTATGGAAAATACCTGTTCCATGTTATGTCTAAGATGTTGGATATACAGACAGATACTGAGATTAAGCTCAACTGCCTAAGTTGTAGGGTAATAATAAACCTCTCTTTGGGAGGGTTAGCAAGCTAACTTTGTAGAGCAAAAATTAGAGAAAAAGAAGGGCTGCAAGATACCTAGCATTTTTGCCCTAGCCTTTCAAGGTCAGTGAAGACTCAGGACATAGGAAAACCTGTGCTGTAACATCATGTAACTCAGTTGTGTCCCAAATTTTCTGATCGAGGAGATTATGGGGCCACAGAGGAAAATGAACAATGATGTAGAGTGGGCCTAAGGAGAGTCACATGGAACAAAAACCTTCTCTTAGGCTTTCACAGAGAGAAAAATTGGTCAAGCAATGGCCATGACTCATACCATGGCTGACACTGACAAAGGATCTACAAACTGCAATATAGGGTTTTAGGGTAAATCCTGAGGGTATTTGACTGACCTTATCAGATACAAAAATTGCATTTCTTGTTATATAAGTCTTGCTTTATCTTAGTCTTAACCATTCAGCAGAAATGTATGAAAATGAAGTATGAAAAGTAAAGCAATATTAATACGCTGAACTGTGAGAGGCTCAAGTCAACAACTTCTGACATTGCCAGTCCTAAGGATAACCCACTACTATTCTGGACTACAGGACTATGTTGAGATATTTTGCTGAATTCATGCACTTACAGTATTTAAAAGAAAATGGAATGCCCTTTTCTGACAAAAACTAATCCAAAAAGTGGGATAGAAATGTACAACCGTTTTGTATAGGTATACTCAAAATATTTAGGATAGATACACAGATCCATTATCTTAATTCAATGAATAGAGATGTTTGTTTTAATAGTGATAGAGACAGGATATCAGGTCTGTATCTTTCACAATGAATAAACACTAAGATAATAATATGCAATGTATTAATTATTAAAATGTGCTAGTAATTGATTGTGAAGCTGTGTCATTGCTATTTGTCTCTCAATAAAATTGTTTTTAAAAAATAGAAATAAAAAAGGCAAAATTTGTGGGAAAAATCAGCAAAAATAAAAGGACAATCATTGATCTGTTTTGATAGATTCAACAAAGCTTTGTATGAGAAGCAAAAATTAGAACACTGCAAAATGTATAAAATATTGTTTTTGCATATGTGTGTTTAATCTCTCTCCTAAAGTTTTTGTTAAAAAAAATTGCTGACATTGGGCTGAGCAGATAGCTCAGTGGTCTAAGCACCTGCCTCACAAGCACAAGGTCCTGAGTTTGATCTTCAGTATCACATGCCAATCAAGCCTGGAACACCAGACATGGTGGCACATGCTTGTAATCCAAATGCTAAGAATGCTGAGACAGAAGGATCACTATGAGTCCAAACTAAATCAAAAACAAACAAACAAAAATTTAGACATTAATTTAAAGGCAACATTATGCAATACAACAACCATTGCTGAATTCCCATTGTTCTGTTTGTTGAAATTCTGTAGTATTTCTAATGGGAGTCAAGGGTTTTTCATTTCTGTGCTTGTGACATATAATACAGGCCTATCACCAAGAAATTTTAGGCGCTGTGAATGACAATTTCACATTTGTTTTTGTTGTTTTTGTTGTTTTTTTAATGTATTTAAGACAAGGTCTACAGGGTCTCACTACACATATCAGACTCATAATGATCCTCCTGTTTTCAGCCTCCTAAATGCTGGAATTACAGGATCAAGCCACCACACACAGCCTCAATAACCATCTCAGGTGGGTCTGACATGGCACTCTGGGAATCGAACCTGGTGCCTGAGTCTGCCTAAGCAAATGCTTTAATCCACTGAGCTATCTGCTGAACTTGTCTGGCCTGCCAACAAGTTCATATTTATTTTTAATCCCATGCTTGCTTTATTAAACATGGAGTTAAGTATTTAAAGATTTCCTTAGAGATCATTGTTAAATGTGTCATTGCATGGTTATTAATGTTGAAACCTCACTGATACATCAATAGTAGTAAATAACATAAATCTTACAAACACAAAAGTGTGAAGATTTTGAAGGACTTCATGTATTTTATGAAAAGACACATTTCTTGCTCATAAAAAGAATCATCAGCATTACTCTTCAAAATGTGTATTATCAGAAAACAAGAAATTAAGTCAGTTCACTCAGTCATAAGCTACTATTTGGAAAAATGTTCTGATGAAACTAATGATATTAGAAAGAGACTGAACTAGAGCTGTCAGATATAATACTCAATTATTTGGAATCCTGTTTGTGGCTTATCATCAAATATCAAAAAGTCAATTCGAATGATTCTTTTCCAAACACCAGATTTAAGCAGGATTTATTCAATATACAAGAGTATAGGTATTTTAACATTACTGAGTTGTATTGTGTGTAAAATTTTCCAGGAAAGTTTCCTTAAATGATAACTCATATTTATCAATATATGATGGATATATTTCATTTTACAAAATTTTACTCTGTGCACAAATTTTGAAACCAATTGCAGTATCTATCCTATTTAATGTGAATATGCATATATTTTATTACTCTAGTTAGTTCTAGGCATAATGGAATCAGCAAATTATTTACTATTGAAAATATAAGTATTCCACAATTCTACAATATATCTAGCCCTAAAAGTTTTGGATAAAAGTTGTGAACATGGAAACAGATGAGATCTTGAATAGTAAATCAGTCCTGAGCAACAAAGAAAAGGCAGGAGGCTTCACAATCCTTGACTTGAAATTATACTACAAAGCTATTGTGATAAGAAATAAAGAGTATGGTATTGGGAAATTAAAACAGATGTATTGATCAATGGAATAGATTAAAAGATGCAGACACAACTACAAATACACTGAGCCACCTTATCTTTGGCAAAGGGGTCAAAACATGTCCACTGGAAGAAATCCTTTTTAATAAATGGTGCTGAAAAAATTGGCTTTTCACATGCAAAAGGCTACAATTAGAGCCAAGTCTAAAATTAGAGCCATGCACTAAATTAAAGTAAAAATGGATCAAAGATTTAAATATTAAAATAGAAACACTAAATCAACTGGATGAAAAAGTAGATAGAAATCTTGAAAACATAGGGATAAGTATAAAGTTAATGAATAAAAATGAAACCCACACAGGAGATACTTCACAGAACAAACAACTTGGATCCCATTTTATTGAAAGTTTTCTGCACCTCAAAAGAAATTACAAAGAGACTAAAAAGAAGACTTACTAATTGAGAAAAATGTTATCTGTCCATCCCTCAGACAAAGGCATCTTCCTAGAACATATAAAGAATAAAAAAGCCCCCCCAAATTCAAAGACCAATCCAAAAATAGGCATATGCACCTCACAAAGAAGAAAATACAAATGGCAAATGAATAAATAGAAACATCATTGGTCATTCAAAAAATGCAAATTAAAACAACACTGAGATTCCATCTCAACCCAGAAAGAGAGGCTATCATCAAGAAGTCAACCAAACGCTGGAGGGGCTGTGTGGATAAAGGAAACATTCTCCAATGGTGTGGGAGTATAAATTGTTTCTCCATTATGGAAATCAGTGTGGATACTCCTCAAAAGAACTAAGATAACAGGTCCCATTACACACAGCAATTCTCCTTCATGTTATCTTTGTAGAAGAACTGAAATCATCATATGATAGTGATATATGCGCATCCATGTTTATAGCTGCACAATTTGTCAGAGCTAAATCTTGGAAACAACCCAAATTCTCCTCAACTGAGGAATGGATATAAAAGATGTTATCATTAGGATAGATATACAGCTACTTTCTCTTAATTCAATGAGAAAAAAGATTTGTATTAATAGTGTTTGGACAGGATATCATGTCTGTATCTTGTACTATGAATAGCCACTATTAAGATAATATGCTATGTATTAATTATTGAAACTATCCCACTGATCAGCTTTGAAACTGTCTCATTGCTATTTGTTTCTCAATAAAATTAAAAATGATGTAGTCAGGGCTGGAGAGATAGCTCAATTGCCTAAGAACCTGTCTGATGAGCACAAGAACTCAGATTCTAACCCCAGTATTGCATACCACACTTGCCTCAG
>NW_004524945.1:971-1795 GCF_000260255.1 Octodon degus | reverse complement strand
CATTAACCTTTTTATGAAATGAATTACCTTAATAGATTTTATACATGTGAACCATTCTTGAATTCTTAGAATAAAAGATACCCTTTCATCAAGCAGTTTAATAATGCTCTAGTGTATTTGTTTTATTGCTTTATGAGAAAAGGAGCATCTGACTATACTTGTATCTATTTTGATTTTTTTTATTTTTGTGCATTTCAATAATTTTAGCTATTAACATTATCATTTTTTCCTCCCTACTTTTCTTTATAATCATGTCTAAGATAAATATTAAGTTACTTTTTGGTCCTTGTAACAAAGACATTTAAAGCACTAAAATTTTCTCTAGTTAGAAACTTTATTGTGAGGTGAGGCCTGGTCAGATAGCTCAGTGGACTAAAGAACCTCCTCAGGCAGAGTGCATGGGCAGGGGTTTTGTCCCCAGCACCACAAGCTATGCCAGCCCCTCCCTTGGGGTTCACTGAGACTGATTGAGACTGAGCGTGGTGGTGCACACCTGTAATCCCAGCACTTGGGAGGCTGAAAACAGGAAGATCACAGTGAGTCTGATCTGCATAGAGACTCTGTTGACCCTGTACTAAAATACATTTAAAAAAATTATTGTGTATCTTATATTTGGTTGTTCATTATCATTTTCTTTATAACTGTTAATTTATTCTCTATTTTGAATTTAACCCAAAAATAAAGGTGTCCCCTGATGCCTATGAGTTAAGATTTTTTCTACAGCTTTTAATGTGTCTAAATGTATCTTTTACCTAAGCTTAGGATATTTGTAGGAAATATCGTTTTATATTTGTAGGAAATCTCTGTTCTAAAATGTGGTGGAT
>NW_004524945.1:0-486 GCF_000260255.1 Octodon degus | reverse complement strand
ACATACCCAAGACAATTTTTAGGTTAATGAAGTTTGGTTACTGATGTCAAACAAAATTAATCTAGAAAAATATTCTCATAACCAGTAGTAAAAATAAGGAGAATTCTTATATTCTCTCAGATCTTCCTTAACTTCTCTTTGGTGATTTAATGTAAAACATTACAAAGTTATCAGAAGGTCATACATTATAAAATTTCCTTTATGAAACTCTAATAATACCTAATATACCTTCTGCCAACTTTATAAGAATTAAATGACAGCATGGCTATAAATTCTTGTTAATAAAGACACAATTGTAAGTATAATAAAGCCTGAGTCCTACTCATCCCAAGTTCTACTCATCCCATACTCCTTAGAACACTAGCCTCATGAGATAATTGGTAAGAAAAATGGTTGCTGAAAATATCTGTAGAAAATACCACCTATCATTCTCTTAGAGATTCCAAATGTATGTAAAAATAGTAAAAGTTTTGGGATGTTCTACAG
>NW_004524944.1:897898-899323 GCF_000260255.1 Octodon degus | reverse complement strand
TCAGCCTTATTTCTGAAATAGTGACCCATTAACTTGTTCTACTGAAAAGCTCAGGTAGAAGTCCTACTTTACTAGTAGAGAGAGAGAAAGTACAGTAAGTAAGTGGAGATCTTTCAGTGGTCAGGGGCCAGTTTGCACCAAGGAACCTTCGGGTTTGGCACCTTCTCCCCGTAGGCATTCTTGGTTTCTTTTGGCCCACAAAACCAGAGATGTCTCCAGAAAGGAATCCAGCAGTTTCTTTGGTCAACATTCCACCAGCCAAAGGCTTCAATGGGGATTCACCAAAGAATAGCTGGAGAAACCTGTCCTCTGGTTCAAAGAGTGGCAGCTACTATAGGAGCATTTACTAGCTGGCAGAGTAACCACTGTTTGTCCAAGTTCTATAAGGGATAGTGAAAAGCCTGAACAAGATTACCTAATACTTTACATTAAAGGCTTTAAAATCCACAACTTATCTCTTATGTACCTAAATGATAACGAGACCTAGGAGAAAAGATTGAATCCTCCCTCACACTAAATGTGTTTTGGTCCCATAAGTGTGCTGCTTTTGGAAATAGCTCTTTCTGGTGTCACCCAGAAGTCAGTTCTCTGCACTGTGTCTCAGGTTTAGCCTCCCAAAGGAGACCTGCCCAGAACACAAAGCTGGGACTTGGCTTTTATGTGTCCTCCTGGACGGGCATAGTCCTCTTTGTCTCATCTGACCCAGAGATAGGTTATGTGTCCTTTTTCTAAAATGAATTTTCTTTCTTCGGTGTTAACAAACGCTCATTTTCTAAGGACTTTATTTAGTTGGAATGGTCAGAGTTTTCCTAATTTTACATGCTTCTAAAAGGGAAAGTACAAAGAGGTAAGAAAATTAAGAATAAAGTCAAAACAAGGAAACTGAAACAGATCAGGCCTGACATTCCCTCTAGCAGGTAGAGGGGGATCAGAACCAGTCTATCACAGTGAAACCTGTCCTCGAAGTCTTTAAGAATGTGTTGCTGACCTAATATCATTTAACTGGCAAAAGGAGTCCCATGTTTCATATACAAGCATGTATACTTTTTAAGTCCAAGCTGGCTAAAAAGTCCCATTTTTCAGAAATTTACATAAAATCCACTAGGAGACTTACTAATGTTGCTCTAATGCTATGGTCTAAAATTGAGCAAGGAATACCAGAACATTTAGTCAACCAGTTCAAAGACAACGTATACAAATACACAACAGTCATAAAATGTCCCATTAATGAAATATCCTGAACTTGTAACATTTCCACATTTCAATTTAAGTTTTACCAACAACATTTTGACCAACATTTTACCAACAATGTAAGAGACAAAGCAGAAGCAATTGTAAGCAATTTTAACAGTACTATGTGAAGCAAGACTGTATGAGGCAAAGCATGATCAATTATGAGCAATGGGAAAAGACATATTAACATGC
>NW_004524944.1:895229-897243 GCF_000260255.1 Octodon degus | reverse complement strand
GACCTAAAGGCCAAACAAATGCTAAAAGAGTAGCACCTGGGATTGATATTCTAAATAGGTATCGATCACCTGGAAAGACCCAAGTGAGTCACTAGCCCAACCCAAAACTGGGAGAGCCCTGGCCCGTATTCATGCCCACTTGCTACGTGACTCACTTGCCCATTTGATACTGGATTTAATAAGTTTTACCAGAGCAATGATGCTTGTAATCCCATTGGTTGACCATAGTTTTGTCCCACCTCCTGCCCACCTAATTGAGCTCCCATTCTCTCTATCTTAGCTGCACATGATTTTACACTATACAAGTCTCTGGAAGAGACAGCTTCCTGGGGAACTACCTGCTCGCCCCCCCACTCCTGTCCCTCTCTTGGACAGGAGCTTTCTTTCCCTCAATAAATATAATGCTCTCATAACCTCCGTTTGTTCCTAAAATTCGTTCTTCGGTTTTAGAGAACACGAACTTGTGCTGGTCAGGTCAGGAGATCATTTTTCCCTATGTCATTTGGAGGTTCCCTATATGGTTTGGAGGTCACCCATCCAAGATCAGTTTTTCTCCCTGTATCAGAACAATTACACACACACACACACACACACACACACACACACACACACACACACACATTCATGGACAAGTCAAATTAAGTTAGACATATTCTGGACACCAGAACTAATACAATGCTCTGCTGTGCCCAGCAGCAGCCCCTCACATGTCTAAACCCAGTAAATTCTGATTCTACAGTACTGACAAGGAAAGCAAAGGAAGGAGTAGAGCACATTAGTTTTATTGCTGATACTATGAATGCTATATTGTTTTAGGCTTTGTTTGTTATTTTATTTTTATTTTCTTTGGTTTAAAATGATTTCATTATGATGGGATTAGGTGGGAGTATTCTTGCTTTTGTTGTGGCTGTAGTTGATTTTTTCAATTTATTCCTGTTTGGGTTAATAGGTTATAAAACTTTAGCTTGATCATTACTATTTTGTCTTCACATCTTGCTTCTGATACCTTCACTTTTACTCCAGCTTAATTTGGTTTCATAGTTGGAATATTTGTATTGTGTCCATGTGTCCTTTGTGATTTTCTTGTATTGTCTTTTACTTTCTGTTCTTTAGTCTTTTCTGAGGTATATCATTTTTTCTAGTTGCATTGGTACATTGTTTAGCAGACAACTTAGTTCTACAATTTCTATTTGTAGATGCCAGGTCCCCAGTTACATTGCCAGCCTCATTCTCTGTCACATTCAGCATTGTGATTACCATGAATTTACAGTCTTGGTTTGTCCCAACAGTAGTTTGCTTTAACCAAGAGCATATTTCTATTGTCTTCTTCACTGAGACATGCTTCTTGGTGCACTTCATGATTTCTTATGAATTCTAGTCATGGTGCATAAAAATTCAGGAAGGTCTGGATGGTGTTCCTTCCAGAGACCATTTATCCACTTCCAGGCAGACTGTCGGTGGCTTGAGAGCACACAGGACTTACCATGACCTCTTATGCTGGCGCATCATTTACCCTAACCTTTTTCTCAATCTTCTTAATTGAAAACTTTGCTTGATTTTTCACTTTTTGGTTGTGGGGGAACCACTTGAGCAGTTCTCCTTGAAATAACATTAACTGTCCCCATTTTGACTGAGCCTGACCCTATTTCCTCATACTGAAATGGACAGAACTGGCTAGGACTTCTCTTTATCCTTTCAATTGGTCTTCAGCAATGTATATTGGTCTAGCTATGGTGCTGATGATAGTCTTTAAAAGTATCATGTGTGTTTCCCTGGTAACCTACACCAGCTGCTCCTGAATGTGAGCCTGGTGGAGAAGGAAGAGGAGACAAGGAGTCAATGCTTCATGCCACCAGCTAGGATCAAGCCTCAAGATGGAGGCTATGACTTCCTGGGGCTTTAATGACTACATCAAAGCTGAAGCACCATGCCCCTCAAACATTAGATACTATCTCAATAACATAATGCAGATTACTTTCTCTGTATATCCTCTCTGCATATGGCAGAGGTAAAT
>NW_004524944.1:890511-891040 GCF_000260255.1 Octodon degus | reverse complement strand
TAGATTAAAAAATCTTCTGAAGATTCTTAGGATCATTGCCTTGCTCATCTTTTACATATAAATGTATGGCTTGACATTGTCATGTTTCCTAGTTCTTCTCTTTCCCTCTATTGATTGGTTAATCCTTGAGATCCTGCTATCCTTTTACTTGTACTATATGTTTCTATTTGTATTTCTTCTTTTGATTGTTTCTACTAAGGAGACTATACGATATTTACACATGTGTTTCTGGTTTATTTCACTTATGAGTATATGTTCAAGTGGCATCCATTTCAATATAAAGGCTTGGAGTTTATCATTCTTAGTAGCTGAATAATTCTCCACTGTGTAAAAATACCACATCTTTTACAACCATTCCTCAGGTGATGGGCATCTTGGTTGCTTCCAAGATTTGGCTATCACAAATTGTGCTGCTGTAAACATAGGCACACATATATCACTATGATACGATGATTTCAGATCGAATGGGAAAATTCCCAATAGAGGAATAGCTGGTTTAAAGGGGATTGCCAGTCCAACTTTTCTAAGA
>NW_004524944.1:887633-888443 GCF_000260255.1 Octodon degus | reverse complement strand
AGATTTTTGGGTCTTCCAAGTAAAGATCATGTCATCTGCAAATAAAGATAATTTAACTTCTTCTTTACCTATTTTTATTACTTTTATTTCTTTCTCTTGTCTAATGGCTGTAGCTAATGATTCCAGAACTATATTGAATAGTAGTGGTGATAGAGGAGATCCTTGTCTTGCACCAGATCTAAGAGTAAAAGATTTCAGTTTTTCCCCGTTTAGGATTATGTTCACTGTTGGGTTTTCATAACTGGCTTTTACTAGATTGAAGTAGAGGCTGTCTATTCCAATTTTCTTTAGGATTTGTAACATGAATGAGTGTTGGACTTTGTCAAAAGCCTTTTCTGCATCAATGGAAATGATCATGTGGTTTTTCATTTTCATTCTATTGATATAGTGTATTACATTGATATATTTTTCGAATATTGAAACATCCTTGTATCCCTGGGATGATACCTACCTGGTCATGGTGTATGATCTTCTTGATGATTTGCTGTATTATATATGCTAGTATTTTATTGAGGATTTTGGCATCTATGCTCATGAGGGACATCAGCCTGTAGTTCTCTTTCTTAGTTGCATCTTTCCCTGGTTTTGGTATCAGAATAATACTTGCCTCCAGGAATGATTTTGGGAGGATTGCTTCCTTTTCAATTTCATGGAAGAGTGAGGAGTATAGGGACTACATCTTCTGCAAATGTCTTGTAGAATTCAGCTGTGAATCCATCCAGACCTGGACTTTACTTTGCCGGTAGGTTTTTAATTACATCTCGTATTTCATTGGCTGTAATTGGACTATTAAGAGTGGTTATATCTTGT
>NW_004524944.1:885621-886296 GCF_000260255.1 Octodon degus | reverse complement strand
GAAATTTTTTAGGTGTTCTTTGTCATGGAAGTATTTCGCTTCTCCATCAAATTTTAAAGAGAGTTTTGCAGGGTATAGTAGTCTGGGCTGGAATTTGTTTTCATAGAGGACCTGAAGTACTCCGCTCCATGCTCTTCTTGCTTGCATGGTTTTTGAAGAGAAGTCGGCCGTAATTCTGATGGGTTTTCCTTTGAACGTGATCTGCTTCTTTTCTCTAGCGGCTTTCAGTAGATTATTCTTGTCATCTGTATTGACTCCTTCTTTCTCATTGATGCCTATTAGTCTCACATTGTTCATCTTTGCATCATCTTGCAGTTGATGGATTATTTTTTCCTGCATCCTCCTTGTCTTTAAGAGATCCTTTCTTACCTCTTCACTAGGTGAACCAGCATCTTCAAGATCTGAAACTCTGTCTTCACATTCACTTAAACAATTTTGCAAGCTTGTGATTGAGATTTTAATTTCCTCTATATCTCTTTGACTCTGCTTCATGCAACCTATTTCTTTCCTGTATTGCTCATTCAGGGAATCCGTCATTTTTCTAATCTCCTCTATTTTTTTCTTAATATCTTCTTTAGAAGCAAATATAAATTCTTTACTGCAATGTTTTTTTCAGATTGGGTTTACTGTCTATGTTTCTGTAGTTGTTTCTTTACTTCAGCTGCTATGAGTTCT
>NW_004524944.1:863987-865514 GCF_000260255.1 Octodon degus | reverse complement strand
AAAAAAAATTATATGTTCTAGATAAGAGTCCTTTGTTGGAAGGACAGTCTAGTATAACTATAGTTCATGGATTTCGTTTTTACTGCGTTGGTGAATTCTTTCAACCTGCAGAAAGATTTCAAAAAGATGATATCCCGATTGTTGATTCTTTGAAATATTTTCTGTGCAGTTTGGTTTTCGTTCATAAACTCTCTACCTACTTCCATGTTCTTAAGATTTCTACATACTTTCTCCTACAGTGTTTCAGATTTAATGCTTAAACCTTTGATCCATTTTACTGAAAGGCAGAAGAATTTTTTTTTTCTCCGAATGCCTTCAGGGCAGGATTGGCTGGCTTGAGTTGTGGGGATCGAACCACAGCCACCTGAGCCTGACTGCTTTGCTAAAGCAGCCACTTAAAGAACTGAACTAAGGGACAGGCTCCCCCTTTGATACATTTTGACTGTAATTTTGTGCATGGTGATGGGCACAGATCTATCTGAAGCCTTCACATGTGGAAAGCCAGCTTTTCTCAGTACCATTTATTAAAAAGTTTCCTTCTAGTGAATGTTTGGCCTCTTTCTCAAAGATAAGGTGGATTAGTGTTTGTAGTTGTGTCTGCATCTTCTAACCTGTTGCATTGATCCTCAATTCTGTCTCTGTGCCAATATCATGCTGATTTTATTACAGTAGCTTGGTAGTATAATTTGAAGTCAGGGATTGTGATGCCTCCTGCCTTTTATTTGTTACCAAGGATTGTTTTGCTATTCTAGGTCTCTTGTGGTTCCATATAAACATTAGAAATTTTTTTCTATAAAAATAGATCTTTGAGGTACAGTAATGGTATTTTAATCAGGATTGTATTGAATCTGAATAAAAATTATGGGAGTATGGCCATTTCCATAATGTTGGTTCTTCCTATTCAGGATTAAGGAATATCTTTCTATTAACTGAAATCCTTTTTGATTTCTGTTTTCAGCATATTATAATTTTCAGTGAATAAATCTTTTAATACCTTTGTGACATTGATTCTTAAGTATTTCATCCTACAAGAAATTTGCAGAAAATATAATTCCTATGCTCTTCAAACACTTTAGTGAAATTGAAAAGGGAAGAGTTCTCCCAAAATCATTCCTGGAGGCAAGTATTATACTGATAGCAAAACCAGAGAAAGACGCAACTAAAAAAGAGAACCACAGGTGAATCTCCTTCATGAACACAGATGCAAAAATCCTCAACAAATTCCTAGCCAATAGAATACAGCAAATCATCAAAGAGATCATACACCATGACCAGGTAGGATTCACCCCAGGGATGAAAGGATGGTTCAGTATTTAAAAAATCTATAAACATAATACACTATATCAATAAAGTGAAAATTTCACCAAAAGGTACTAGAATTCATACACAAATTCAGTAGTGTAGCAAGATACAAAGTCAATACCCAAAAGTCAATAGCATTCCTGTACACAGATAACAAACACAGTGAGAGGGAAATTAGAGAAATAATACCTTTTACAATAGCACCGTGGAAAATGAAATACCTTG
>NW_004524944.1:863048-863697 GCF_000260255.1 Octodon degus | reverse complement strand
TGGAACCAGAAAAGACCTAGAATAGCAAAGGAAATCCTGGGCAACAAAGACGAGGCAGAAGGCATTACAATTCCTAACTTGAAATTATACTACAAGAAAAAAAAATAAAAAATAAAAAAATTATACTACAAGGCTACTGTGATAAAGTCAGAATGGTACTGGCAATGAAATAGACCTGAGGTTGAGTGAAATAGATTAGAAGATGCTGAGGCCATTATGAACACACTCAGCCACTTTATCTTTGACAAAGGTGACAAACATACTCACAGGAGGAAAGATAGCCTCTTTAACACATGGTGCTGGAAAAAAGGGCTCTGTGCATGCTGATAACTAAAACTTGACCCAGGTCTATCACCATGCACTAAGCTAAAGTCAAAATGGATTAAAGATCTAAACATTAAAATAGAAACACTAAATCTCCTGGAAGAGAGACTAGGAGGAACTGTTGAAGACATAGGGGTAGGCAAACAGTTCATGAACAAAATAAAATCGCATGGGAAGCACTTGAAAGAATTAACAACTGTGACCTCCTTTTATTGAAAAGTTTTTTCATGTCAAAAGAAATTAACAAGAAAGTGAAAAGACAACCGACAAATTTGGAAAAAATCTTGACAAATAAGTAATCAGACAAAGGTCTGCTCTCTAGAAT
>NW_004524944.1:859501-861302 GCF_000260255.1 Octodon degus | reverse complement strand
GCAGAAAACTATAAAGACGAGGTATAAGAAGTAAAGCCATGTTGTTATGTTGAGCAGTAGGGGACTCAGGTAAACTTCTAACATTGCCAGTCTACTGGAAGACCCACTATTATGGACGACTGGACTATTTTGGAATATTTTCTGAGTTCACACACCTATAATATTTAAATGACGGAACTAAACAAAAAAAAAAAGGTGATATAGAGAATGACCATTTTGTATCTGTGTGTTCTAAATGGTTAGGATAGGTATATAGCTACAATCTCTTAATTCAATGAATAGAGAGGTTTGTTCTAATTGTGTTTGTAAATAGAATATCATGTCTGCATCTTGTACAACAAATAATCACTAGGAAGACAGTATGCAATGCGTTAATTATATAAACTGTCCTAATAATTTGATTTGAAACTCTCATTGCTTTTGTTTCTCAATGAAATTATGGAAAAAGAATTCAAAAGTTTAAGTAGTTATTTTGAACTGGTTTACTACACCAAGAAAATGGTCAAGATAATAGATAAGTATAAATAGACCATCAAAAAGGGCCAAATTAATTGGATATAACATGGAAAGTTGAGATATAAAAAGAAGCATTCAGCCTATTTCTAACCCTGCTCTAGGTGAGATTCTAGAAAATGAGAGAAAAGGAATATTTATTTATTTACTTATTTATGTATTTATTGAATTTTTAGGCAAGGGTCTACAGGCTAATCAAGGTCTCACTACTAAATTGGACTCGTAGTGATCTGCCTGTTTACAGCCTCCCAAGAGCTGGGATTACAGGTGTGAGCCACGATGCCCAGTCTCAATTGCTGTCTCAGCACATCTTGGGGCAGGGCTGGCAAAGCAGGCCTGGGGATTGAACCCTGAGCCCCTGCACCTGTTTGCAGGAGCTTTAATCTGCTGAGCTATTTGGCTGGCCTCAAAAGCAATATTTAAAAAGATTATGTTGTAAGTGTTCCAGAGTTGAGGAAAGAACAAATACTCATATTAAAAGTCTTATCAAGTCCTCAATATAAATAATTCAACAAATAAGTGTGCATATGCATTCGTCAACTGTATTATCATAAAACTACAAAACATGAACAATAATGATAAAGTAACAAAAATTCAAGGGCACACAGATCTTCCAGTAATGATCACCAGGCTGGTGACTGATTTGTCATGAACAATAATCCATGCTGAGCTAAAAGAATGTCTTCTAGTCACTGAGGGAAAGTATCTTTCTTCTGCTCCAAACTCATTTTCTCTTAACAGGAAGATAAAATTAACAGTTTTTCAGATGCACAGTTTCAGTAAGAGACTGTGCTTACAAAAACAACTGTTTCAAAACAAAGTGCTTTGGCAGAAAGAAAGTTAAATCTACATAAAGTTCACCCGGCCCCATAAAGTTCAAATATAATGATTTTTTTACAAAATCCTCACTATCTCTGAGCAGAATATATGATGTATCATGGCAGTAAGTTTCATGGAGATAAGTGTAACAATTTAAATGTAATCTTTAGAGCAGTGATTCCCAACTGGGAATGACTTTTCCTCTGTGGGGGTGGGGGAAGTGTTTCTTTCTTGTAATGTCTACAAACATCTTGGCTGTCAGACATTTTGTTCCACACTGAGTAAGGAACATGCTATTGTCATCTAGTTGGTACAGGTTAGGGGCATGGCTAAGCTTCCTACAGAGCACAAGACAACCTTCATATCAAACAACTATCCAACCCAAAAGGTGAATGCTGCCACCTGTATAAAATCCTGATTGAAACAAATACAACAGAAAATATAACTTTTTAACAATAAAACAAAAGGG
>NW_004524944.1:853317-856156 GCF_000260255.1 Octodon degus | reverse complement strand
TATATAGTTGCATTCTCTTAATGAATTGAATGATTTGTTCTAATGGTGTTTGTAAATAGGATCTCAAGTCCTTATCTTGTACAGCAATTAACCACTAAGAAGAATATATGCAGTATGTTATATGTTGAAACTGTATTTCCGATTTGATTTGAAACGACTCATTGCTATCTGTTTATCAATAAAATTTTGAAAATAATATAAAATAAAATAAAAAAACAAAAAACCTGCAAAATAAAGAAAGAATTAATCTAACAAAGGAAGTGAAAGATCTGTACAATGAAAATTACAATACTCTGAAAAAAGAAATTGAAGAGGATTTCAGAAAGTGGAAAGATATTCCTTGCTCCTCAATAGGAAAAATCAACATTGAGAAAATGGCCAATTCCCAAAATTTTAATACAGATTTAATGCAATTCCTATCAAAATACCATTAATGTACCTCACTAATCTAGAGAAAACATTCTTGTTTTGTTCTGTTTTTCAAGGTTGAGGTTATTTGGTATTCTGTATGCTTTGGTTACCTGAATGTCGGATTGTTTCCTCATATTTGGGAAGTGTTTTGTTATTACTTCTGCCCATATTCTTTTTATATCTTTTGTTTTGACTCTTTTTCATTGATGCCTATTAGTCTCATTTGTTCATCTTTGCATCATCTTCCATGTCATGTATTATTTTTTCCTGCATCCTAATTGTTTTTGAGAGATCTTTTCTTACCTTTTCACTAACTGCACCAGCATCGTCAAGATCTGTAACTCTATTTTTACTTTCACTCAAACGGTTTTGCAAGCTTGTGATTGAAATTTTAAGTTCTTCTATATCTCTTTGTCTCTGCTTCATGGAATCTATTTCTTTTTTGTATTGCTCATTCAAGGAATCTGTCGCTTTTCTAATCTCTCTTTTTTTTTTTTAGTCAGTGTCTTCTTGAGAAGCAGTTATTAAGTCTTTTACTTCAGAGATTATTTCTGATCTGATTTCCTGTGTACATTTGTGCATTTGATTCGTTATTTCAGACGCTATTAATTCTGAGATTTCTTTTTCTTTATCAGAGATTAATTCTGATCTGAGTTGCTCTACACCTTTCTGCTGTTGTTTCTTTACTTCCAATGTTATTAATTCATATATTTCAGCTGAGCTAGTTTCCGCTGCACTTGTTCTGGGTGGACATTGGGTTTCCTCCATATGTTTCTATATTTGATTCTTTACTTCAGATGCTATGATTTCAGAGATTTCTTTTTTTATTTCAGAAGTTGATTCTGCTCTCAGTTCCTCTATACCTTTCTGCTGTTGTTTCTTTACTTCTGACACTGTTAATTCATACATTGCAGCTGAGCTAGTGTCCTTTGTACTTGTTCTAGGTGAGCTCGAGAACTGAGATTGCATTTTGCTCCTTCTCTTTGTCATTTCATGTAGCACTGACCTCTGACCTTTAGTGTAGAGTTTGGTGCAGTTATAACCTTAGCACCTACTGACATTTGGGTGCAGATATATTAAGTTTGAGTTTATCCAGTTATGCCTGGCTTGGGAAAGAGCTGCTGTGTTCAGCTCCTTCCTGCTTCAGCCCTTGGAAGCAGAGCTGTTGTGCCCCTCTGGCTCAGCAGTGAACTTGCTGTGCCCCTGTGTTGTGCCCCTGGCTGAGGGGGCACAAGGGAGCACAGAAGCTCTCCCACACACTAGAAGGCCCTGGGCTTGGGCTGGATCTGGGCATCCTGGGAGCATCACAGAAGTTCTCACTCACTCGGTGGACTTGGGGGTGGGGGCTCTGGAAGGATGGATGGGTCCCAAGGGTGCGGTAGAGCATCTCACCATGAAGCATCCCTGGGTTTGGTCCAGAGTGGTTCCCCAGGTGCAGGGAAGCTGGAAGCTCACTCACACACTCGATGGCCAGAGCCAAGATGGATCTGGGGTTCCTGAGAGCATCACAGAAGTTCTCACTCACTAGGTGGGCTTGGGGGAGGGGCTCCAGAGGGGTAGAGGGTCTCACTCTCACACTGTGCCTGGGTTTTGGTCTGGAGACATCTCTTGGGCACAGGGAAGCTAGAAGCTCTCCCACGCACTCTGTGCCTTGGCTGGGTTGGATCTGGGGGTTCTGAGAGCATCACAGAAGTTCTCGCTTGCTTGGCAGACTTGCTGGTAGGGTCTCAGAGGGATGGAGGGGTCCCAAGGGCGTGGTCTTTTCAAAGGTACTGGAGATTGAACTCAGGAACTTTCACTTGCCAGGTAGGTACTTATTCTACTGAGCTATCTCCCCAGCTCTGAGAAAATGTTATTAAAATTTATTTGGAACCAAAAAAGACCTACAATAGACAAGGCAATCCTAGACAACAAAGGCAAGGAAGGAGGCATTACAATCACTGACATGAAGTTATAGTGCAAAGCTACTGTGATAATACCAGTATTAGACTGGAAAAAAAGAGAGAGAGACATGAAGATCAATGGAACATAAAGAAGATGAAGTTACAATCACCAACACACTGAGCCACCTTACCTTTGACAAAGTGACCAAACATGTCCAGTGGAAGGAAGATAGCATCTTAATAAATGGAGTTGGAAAAACTGGATCTTCACATGCTAAAAAGTAAAACTTGATTTGTGTCTATTAGTATGCACTAAACTAAAGTCAAAATGGATTAGAAATTTAAACATTAAAACTGAAACATGAAATCTACTAGGATAAAAAGCTGGTTGAAATCTTAAAGACATAGTGTAGGCAGAGAGTTCATGAACAAAAAACAAACTGCACGGAAATAAACACTTCAAACAATGAACAACTGGGATCTCATTTTATTGTGAGTTTTGACATGTCAAAGGAAATCACCAACAAAGTGAAAAAAAAAAAAAA
>NW_004524944.1:849894-853217 GCF_000260255.1 Octodon degus | reverse complement strand
CAAATTTCCAGTGCTTATTATTAAATCTGTATACCTGATGCTGTGCTGCTGGGTGACTTGGCTTTCATGCAGACAGAGTGCCCACTGTGACATACGTGCAATAGGTTTAACACACTGAGGTAGAGGAAAGAAAAATGATTCTAATGAATAAATGGGAAATACAGTAAATAGTATTACCATTAGACCAAAGAGAATGAATAGTGAAATTCATATTTATATATAAATATGGATATTATGGAGATCACAAATATAAACATATATGGCACATCCAAGAGAAAAATATATGAAGGCTGTGTTGCTTAATAAAATACCAACATTACTTCCTTCAACTGCAATCAGTGTCTAATACTGACCATTATTAATAATATGACCATTATTAATAGGGAATGAAGAAGACTTCTGAGAGCAAAGGCATGTTTAAAATTGTGACAGTTTTAAAAATGCAACTGAAAGAGAATTTCTTTGATCTGTACTCAAAATTATGGGCCTTCAAATTGAAAAATAATCTGTGCAAGTGGACAATGCTAAAAGCTATATAGAAGTTATATCTCAGACAATACCTTCCAAGTGAAATGCTATGTATAAAAATTATATTAATATCAGGCAGCACAGTTCAGTGTGTGATTGGGTGTACTGAACTTGGCTCAGAACAGCCCAGTGAGTGACTTAGAGGCAAAACCAGGCACTGAGTGGTTCAGTGTGCACCTCACAGGAGGAATTTGGTGGCACTTTCCTGGGAGTAGGGTCTGAGGCTTGCGGCTGGGCCCGGTGAGCTGAGGCATAGTGCTAGGCCCAATGGAGCCCAGACTGATGCCAAGAACTACTGGAAGATCCTCATTGCATACAGGTGGCAGGAGGTATCTTAGATGAACTAGTCTGAACTAAACTCCAGGAAAGAGGACATTGCCAAGGGAAAGCCAATACCACACTCTCAGAAGATGAGGCAAAATCTTGGGACACAACCAAACAAGAATATTTGACACAGAAAAGATACCTAAAGAACAGACACTTTGCAGAGAGGTTCTGATTCCACTGGTACAGCTACACATAATCAAACTTTAACAAAAAAGTATCGACCAAATAAAAATAAGTGTTCTCTCAGAAATAGAAAATTAAAAAAAAAAGAGCAAAATGCAATCTCAGGCCCCGGAACCACCAGGAAAATTCAGGAGACACCAGCATAGAATAAATTGGAAATGCAAACACCTGAAATCCTGAAATAATAGCAAGTAAAGTAAAGAAACAACTGGAGAAGAGTATAGAGAAAGTCAGATCAGAAAAGTCTCCCAGGTTAAAAAAAAATAAAAAGATAACTGTAGTGAAAGCATTACTAAGTGTTTCTAACAAAAATACTGATAAATAAGAGGAAAATTCAAAAATGATAGAAACCCTGAATGAGCAATATAGGAAAGAAATAGAATGCATAAAGTGGATGTAAACAAATATAGGAAATTAAAACTTCACTGAGAAGTTGGCAAAACCATTTAATTGTAAGTGGAGACAGACTTTAAGACATTGAAGACACCATTGCAACTAGCAAAACGGTAAGTGAAGATATCATAAAAACAACAATGATCCAGAAAATAAATATTCAACAGCTGTGGGTGAGGGAAAATGAACAATATAAGACTAATAAACATCAATAACAAAGAAGGAGGCAACACAAATGACATAAAACGAATGTGGCCAAAAGAGATAGCTGAAACATTCCCAAATATGGGAAAACAATGTGACATTCAGATAACCAAGGCATATAGAACTTCCAATAGTATCAACCAAATTAAAATTATAACCAGACATATAAACATACTAAAAGATCCTAGAGAAAAGAAACAGATCGTATTTCAAGGAAACTCAATCAGAATAACAGCATATTTCTCATCACAAAAAATCAAATCAAGAAAGGGATAGAGCAAAGTATGTCAAGTCTTACAACAAAATGAATTCAAACCGAGACTGATATACTTTGCAAAACTCTCTTTCAAGTTTAATAGAGAAGTAAAATGCTTCCATGAAAAATAACAACTAAAGAAATCCATCATGACCAAAAAACCCTAGGCAGAATAAGAAAAGACATTCTAGAAAGGGATCAAAGTGACCACAGCTCCAAGACTGACAACAGAAAGAACCCACTAAACAAGGCAAACAATTAAACACAGGAGAAAAATTGGGGGGAAAATCAAGAAAACTATGACAAACATAAGTCAATAAATATCATTTATAACCACCAAAGTAAACAGATGAAATTCAACAATTAAAATAAACACAAGGTGAGGAATTTTTGCCGAGTTCTCGGAACACTGAAACCCAGTCTTAGCCCAGGTCCGGTGAGTGTGGGGAGAGCTTCCTGCTACCCTGCGCCGGTGGGACCAGTCCCAGCCCAGGCTAAGCGTGGGCCAGACCCTCTCCCACCCCCTTGGTCTGCCCCCAACGACTCCGCAAAACCTCCCCCACCCCACCCACCAAGTAGGAATTTCTGCTGAGTCCGGGAACTCCCAGACGCAGTCCTATCCCAGGTCCGGTGAGTGTGTGAGAGAGCTTCCTCTTCCTCCTACTTCAACTTGCCCCCTCCAGGCACAGCTCAGGCCTGGCATACACGCCTGAGGTGTAATCCTGCAGCTGCAATCCCTGCAGGGGAAAGTGTAGAGGATAGATCCAACCAGCTAGTCCAGGAGCAGAACATCTCTCCACAGGGGAACAACAGGTTCACCCTTAAGGGCAGCAGCGGGAAGGATTGAGCACAGCAGCCAGACCCAAGCCAGACGCAGCTGGATAAGACCAAAATTGCAGAGCTGCACCTGAACTTCAGTACATGCGAAGGTTATAACTAAAGCAAAGATCTACAACAAAGGTTAGAAGACAGTGCTACACAAAATGATGAGAAGGAACAAAACGCAACCTCAGAACCCAAGCCCACCCGTAACAAGTGCAGAAGACACTAAAACAGAACAAATTAGAAATCACACAGCTGAAAGCAAAGAATCAAAGGTTTCTGAAATAAACAGTTGCAGAAAGATGTAGAAGAACTCAGGCTGGAAATGAAAAAGAAATCCCTGAATTAATAACATCTGCACCAAAGAATCAAATGCAGAAACATATGGAAGAAACCCAGTGCCCACCCAGAACAAGTGCGGAGAATACTAGCTCGCTCAAATGCATGAATTAATAGCGTCGATGGTAAATAATCAACAGCAGAAAGACATAGAGGAAATCAGAGCGCAATTCTTTTTTGAAATAAAAAAAGAACTCTCAGAACTCATAGCAGATGAAGTAAAGAAGCAACTACAGAAACACAGGCAGGAAACCCAATCTGAAAAAAAAAA
>NW_004524944.1:828739-840499 GCF_000260255.1 Octodon degus | reverse complement strand
GTGCACAAATGTTAGCAGCAGTACAGTTTGTCATAGCGAAATCTCGGAAACAATCAAAATGCCCATCACCTGAGGAAGGTTGAAAAACATGTATTAATTAGTACACATCACACAGCTAGAGAAAACTTTCTTCACTCTTCAACCAGAAGAGACCCAGAGTATCAAAAACAATCCTGGGAAACAAATGAAAGAAGGAGGTATCACAATCCCTGACCAGAAATTATACTATAAAACTACTGTGATAAAATCAGCATGGTAGTGACATAGAGGCAGACCTGAGGATTAATAGAATAGATTAGAAGATGCAGAGAGAGCTGCAAACACACTCAGCTACTTTATCTTTGATGAAGGGGCCAAATAGTCTCACTGGAAGAAAGGCAGAATTAACACATATATTAACATTTGACTGATTATCTTTCACAAAGAATAATGTAATTCATTGAAGAAAGATTAGGTTTTTCATAAAATAGTCTGTGAAAAATCAAATAACTATATCCAAAAATTAAAAAGAACTTTTAATTACATCTTTCACCCTATATGAAAATAAGTTCAGATTAGATTGTTATATCTAATGTAAAAACCTAAAATTACAAAACTTCATGAAAAACATATTGTGAACTTAGATTTGTCAAAGATTTTTAAAATTTAATAACTAAATCATAATTCATAAAGGACCAATTGATAAATTGATGCACTCTGTCCACCTCCATCTCCCTCTCCCTCTCTTTCTCTCTTTCCATCTTCCTCTTTCTCCATGGGGTCTCACACGTGCTATGCAAGTACTGCTTTACCATTGAGCTGTACCTCTAATCAGCAAAAATAAGTCATCTTGTATGTGTAATGAATCACAAACTATATGAAGCAAAAACAAACGCAACTGATAAGACAAATAGAAAAATACAGGAATTGTTATAGACATCAACATCTCTCCCTCAATAGAGAGCAATAAAACAGACATTGGTTTAAAAATTCACAAATAATATATCTGAGAGAGTACTTATATCTAGAGTACAAAAGAATTAGATGGAAAGATAGAGAAAAGGATGAGAACATAAAGCAAATTAAGATGTATTAGGTACATATAGTAATTCCCTAAGGTGAATGTAATCATTGTGCAATGAAACATTTACTAAAAAACAAAAAAAAGAAGAAGAAAGAAAGAAAGAAAGAAAGAAAGAAAGAAAGAAAGAAAGAAAGAAAGAAAAAAGAGAATTGCTGAACTCAATAATAAAAACTCAACATTTTAGTGCTATTTTACCTGTACATATATATAAATCAAAATAATTTATTGGAAATATACTCAAAATGATGTCATTAAGTTAATTCAAATTGAAAATCACAATAAGATACTGTTACATACCTCTGAGAATGATGGTAATTAAAATAATTGACTATACCATGTATTTCAAGGATATGGTGAAACTGAAAATTTCATAGGCTGCTCATGGAAATATAAAATCTTGCAAACACGTTGGAAAATATTTTATAGTTTCTGAAAGATTTCAACATATAGCTATTACATTAGTTGGCTATTCTATGCCTAGATACTCAAGGGACAGAGTATATTCCCACGCAATGGCAAGAGACAAGATTCCATTTTCTCCAACTAAATGGTATTCATTTCCCACACCTTTTTCTATGTATTTGTTATAGCATCCCTGCTATGCAGCTTGAACTTGTAGATACCCTCCTGTTTTCAGCCTCCTTGATGTTGGGATTACAGACATGCACCACCACATCCTGTCTGGATGGCAGGCTTAGCACGCCTGGGGTGGGATGGGTGCTGCATGTGGTGCAGGTAATGAAACCTGGAAACTGCACTTGCCACGCAGACACTTAGACTACTGAGCTATCTCACCAGCCTGCTACACTTCTTTTTCATCATTTGTGTATACGTCATTGTCCCCTGCTATATAAAAATTACACCTGGGAACTCTGTATTCTCTTATTTTCTTTATTCTTCATGAATAATTGTTACATTTTAAAAGGCGAAAGATTTATACGATCTGAAGAGAAACCAGAGTATAATTGTTACATTTTACATACATGAAAAACATATGGGATATCTCAGCCTGCATGGCGTTGCTATAAAAAATTCTTAAAACTCAGTAATTTATTTAAAAAAATAGAAACTTATGTTCTCATAGTTTTAATTTATGATCAGAAGTTCAAGGTCAGGGCCTCAGCAAGTGTGTTGGTCTTGCCAGTGCTGTTCTCCCTTCTATGCATCACCTTGACATTGCATCCTCTTGAGAAGAGAAATGCTATGCTCTCAGGTGGCAGAAAGAGAATGGCAAAACTGGAAGGAATTCTTTCATGAAACCCATGTGTGAGGGGCTGGTGAGATGGCTCAGTGGTCTAAAGCACCTACTTAGAACAAGCTTAGCAAAGCACAGGGACTGCGGTTCAATCCCCCAGCACCACATGCCAGCCAGCGCCGCCCCCTGGTGGGCTGAGCTGGCCACACACACACACACACACACACACACACACAAATAAATAAATAAATAAATAAAAATTTATTAAAAAAAAAACATGTGTGAGGGCCTACCTGCACTTATGAGGTAAGGATCCCTCCTGAGATAATCATCTCTTAGTCACGTTGACCACTGAGTTTAGATGCCTGAATTTTGAAGTAGCCATATTCAAACCATAACAGAGACAAATGAACAAACAAACAAAAAGGAAATGGTGTGTGGAAATCAAAAGAGGTTAAGCACAGCAAAAATTCATAGGCAGCAAGGGCCAGTGAGAGGAGGATTAAAAAAGTTCACAAAATCCAACATTAAACAGAAATTCCAAACAGAGGAAATAGAAATTTTTAAAGAAGCAAATAGAATTTCTCCAAGGTTTAAGAATGGGTATCCTTTAATTTAAAATATTAACTGAGTTCCCAGAACAAGACACTATAAATGATCCTTTATCATAATTCAGAACATAAAGGAAGAAAGATCTTAAAATTTTTGGGAGAGAGAAAGAAATTTAAATAAGTCTGGAGTTCTTGAAAAAATGGCAGTGCAAGTGGAAAACAATAGTTACATATCTTAATATTATGCAAGAAAGTATTTCTATATTTAGAAATCTGTGCCAAATGAATCTATTAAACATCAGAGAAAATAGAAGTATTTTGTACATATTTACTTGTCTATGTCTGGTGAAACTAGAGCACACACATGACTCTCTGGTGTTTGTTTCCACTTTTTAATATCACTTACACTATATCACTTATATATTAAAAGGGGAATAAACTGATTAACTTTCTTTTTATCATTTCTGAGCTAGTTAAGCCTTATCAAAAAGGAAGGCAGAATAAATTCCACCCTCTTGTCTCCTGCTGACAGTGAAGGACCTCCAGGATAAGAACAGTGTTGAGGCAAAAGGATAGAAAGCCAGAAAAATGAGGTAGCTAAACCCAAATCTGGGAGATGACTTGTGCATTTGAAGCTATTAAGTAAGAATAATATAAGAACGTAAGCAAAGAGCATAGCTATTAACTTCTAACTTGCAACATTATATGACAAATGGACATGAAATAAACATATGCCATATCATTCAGCTGTGTGTAATATCTATAGTCAGCATGCTATTAACCTCAGCACTGTGCTAAGCAGAAAATATTGAGGTGATAGAGAGAGTGCCACAGGAGAGATGAATCCTCATGTACCAGTAATAGGAAGCTGTGAGATAATATATGCTATGGCGAAGCAAAATTAAAAAGTGGAAATATAAATTTACTTTTGAATATGATATAATTGCTAAAATTCTACAAAAAATTGCTACAATTCTAGTAAATCTGCTCTGTAGATAAAAACATGATTGCCATCCTTATCCCTTCATTTCTATCCTGTCTTTTCCTATCTCCATTTAATTAGCTGTTTCATCTGATATTTGCATTCCAATTTCTGGATGCAAAAATTAAATTTGCAAAGAGACAGAGGATAGGTATATGTGTGTCATAGGGTCAAATCTAATGGTATCTTTTGCTACTCACAGGCTGTTGATACGAGTACACAGGAAGTCCATCTATGGTATATTATAGATATTAAAATCCAGTAGGAGACACACTACTAGTGCAGTCAAGATCTCAAACTGCTACCCACAGAGTCTCTGCCCTGAGGATTAGCAATGTGGACTCATTTCGTGCTGCACCTCCCTATGCAGGCCGAGAGATAATTAAAAGAAGAGTAAAGGAGCAAGAGAATAAAGAGTTGAAGAATCTAAACATTTGTTCAGTTTAAAAAAGATCAATGAACTAGATTTGTCCTTTTTCAAGAAAAATACCCTGGACTCAAAGCATTTCAAATACATCAGAAAATAGTAGTGAACACTCATAGATAAAGTAATTTGCTGAGATTACACAAGTAGTAAACAAGAGCCCAGTTAGCCTCCTTCTGAGATCCCTGCTGTTTCCTATCAATTCATGAAAGGAGGTCTGTAAAAAACCACACCTTTATCTATGCATCTTTTTATATAAACCAATGATAGGAGAAAAATAGACGAAGAAGCTCTGTATCAGGGCATTTGGTTATGTTCATGTACATGGTGTTATCCAGCAGAGAGAAGAGGTAAGTGAAAATGAGCTGGTGACACCAGACGTGAAGCTGTGATCATTACTGCACCAACAGCCTGCTTGGATCCAGAGTTACATAGGAATGGTGTGTGCTGCACACATCACACATGGCTCCTTGTAAGCCTACATGGAGTCTCATAGGATGATGCCCTCCAGTTGGATGAATGGAAGAAAGAAATTATGTCAGAATCAAGGGGGGAAATTGCATTTATTTGGATCTCAAAAGTAAGAAAACATGCCTTTTTTTCTTATCTCTTGTTTTCATTTATTACCCCCCTTTTTTAATCAAACATTTACTTGAGAGACAGTATGGCAGTAATTGGTATGTCGTGACAAGCAGTATGTGTTTAGAAGGCCAGAATGACAAGCATTCCAAGCATGACTCTATTACACATTGTTATCTTCAGTGTCGTTGCTTAGTTCACAGATATCAGCATATATAGTTAGTTAAGGTGAGCATCCTACCAATTAACTGCTAGTTTCAAAAACCTGCTGAAGATTCTCAGGATCATTGCCTTAACCATCTCATGCCCTCTCTTCATTGTCTAATCCACAAATTCTCATTTTCCTTTTAATTATGTTATACCTTTCTATTTTTATTTCTCCTTTTGAGTTCTTATGCTAGGGAGACTATATGATATTTACACATGTCGGTCTGGTTTATTTCATTTATGAGTATATCTTCAAGTGGCATCCACTTAAATATAAAGACCTCAAGTTTGTTATTCTTCATAGCTGAGTAATACTCCATTGTATAAAAATACTATATGTTTTTCATCCATTCCTCAGGTGACAGGCATCTTAGTTGTTTCCAAAATTTAGCTATCACAAATTGTGCTGCCTTTCAAGGTCAGTGAAGACTCAGAATATAGGAGAATAGGTACTGTAACACCATGTAACTCAGTTGTGTTCTAAATTTTCTTATCAAAGAGACTATGAGGCCACACAGGAAAGTGATCAATGATGTAGAGTGTGCTTAAGGAGAGTCACATGGAAAGAAACCATTCTCTCAGGCTTTCACAGACAGCAAATTGGTCCAGCAATGGCCGTGACTCATCCACATGGCTGACACTGACAAAGGATCTACAAAGTGTGGTACAGGGTTTCAGGATAGATCCTGAGGGGATTTGACTGACCTTGTCAGATATAAAAGTTACATTTCTTATTATATAGGTCTTGCTTATCTTGATTTTAACCATCCAGCAGAAAAGTATAAAAACGAAGTATAAGAAGTAAAGCTCTATTAATGTGCTGAACTGTAAAAGGTTCAAGTCAACAACCTCTGACACTGCCAGTCTTATGGAAAACCCACTATTATTATGGACTACTGGACTGCATTGGATTATTTTGCTGAATTCACACACCTACAGTGTGTGAATAACAGTGGAATACCCATTCTGACAAAACTAAACAAAAATTATTTTAAATAACGGTGGATTACCCATTTCTGACAAAACTAAACAAAAAAGGTGATGCAAAGGAAGGACCATTTTGTATCTGTATATTCAAAATAGGATAGATATACAGCTACTTTCTCTTAATTCAATGAATAGAAATATTTGTACTAAAAATGTTTGTGGACAGGATGTCATGTTTGCATCTTGTACTTTCAATAACCACTAAGAAGATAACAATGTGCAATGTGTTAATTATTGAAACTCTCCTACTAATCAGTTTTTAAACTGTCTCATTGCTATTTATTTCTCAATAAAATTATTTTTACAAATAAATGCTATTTACAAAGATTAACAAAAGAAAAAAGTAAGAGGATGGTATCTAAGGGGCTAAAAAAAGAGGCTGCATTCTACAGCTAATGAAGAATAGCTATGCTGAAGGCAGCCTTGATCACAGAATAGTTAGAGAAGTGGAAGAATAAATTTCAGAACACTAAACCAAAAATGCTATGAATAGAAGATATTTCTCAAGTTCAGTGAATTTCAATGTTATTTCAAAAATTTTTTTAAAAGAATATTTAAGAAATGCAAAGACCTATTTAAGACCTGATGATTAGCAATTGACTGTCAGGCCTTTTGTAAATCTGTGGAGATTTTATACATTATCAGGAAAGCCATTTCAGAATTTGAATAAAATTGTACACCTCATCTGAGGAGGCTAAGGTCTGTTCCCAGGTTCCCCAGAGGGTGAGTTCAGAGTATGTAATAGAAGCTCTGTGGAATATAAGCAAGATATTCAGTGAAGTCACTCATTGAAGGGCAGTTTAGATTCCCACTCTATTCCAGCTGTGCTACAGCTCTTGGCTGCAGAGAGAACAGAAGTAGAGCACCCCCAGAGGCCTGGAGTTGCTGTGCTTTACTGCAGGGAATTCAGCCATCAAGGAGGAGATAATTGTAAACCCTTGCCTGAGTGATTGGACTCATCTGATTCTTCTGGACTGGCAGAATCTGACCTCATCTAGAAAATTGAAATCTTGCTTTGGAGACTGAGGCAGCCACTGTCACTTTCCCATTGTAAAGCATGGTCTGGCTGACTAGGCTTTGGAAACGGATGCTGCAGTGTTCAAAGCACAGAGGCTCTGCCCTCCTCCCAAAGAGAAAAATTCTTTCTCATTTGAAATAGCCTTTCATAATTGACATCTTTAGGGGATTGCAGTTTGATGGATGTTCTTCATGTCAAAGGGAAACTGGGGAATTTAAAGAAGATTGTGTCTTCCAAAACTCATTTATTCAGTAATAACAAAGGAATAGGGATTAAAATATCTTGCTAGGTCTCTGTAAGCACAGAAGCCTAAGGAAATAAGCATATAGATGAGATCAAAGGAATAACAAAGAGTTACATCTTAATATGCGTGTTTTAAGGTGTAAGATAGTTTAAAAGATCCTATCACTGAGTTACAGAACACAATTTCTGTCTGTTTGAGTAATTAGGAGTGTGGTGTTTTTTGTTTTTTTTTAAAGTACCCATGTGTTTGTATGGTACAAACATCTGTCCAACATCTGCCAAGAGGAAGAACGTGCACATTGAGGAAAATTCCTTTTGTTCAGGAACAACAAAACTTCCATAATAGTTGGCCAAAAAAAAAGTAAGCTCTTATTTTGTTGAAATTATGTTTTTGATTTCTGGCATTACAAAGAGGTATTTAAAATGTAAATTGATTCACAGTGGTCCTGTTAACTGAGGCCAGCTGTGCAGATGCTGACCAGATATCATTTGTTCTCATATTACTTTCCTTTCCCTCCATAACACTTTCCTAGTATGCATGCAAACAAAATTTACTCTTTTCTCTCTCTCTCTCTCTCTCTCTCTCTCTCTCTCTCTCTCTCTCTCTCTCCCTCTCTCTCATATTTTATATATATATATAGAAAGCTAGTTGTACAATATATGTGGCTATTTATCTTATTTGCTACTGAAGTCAGAAACTCACAGGGCAATCAGGAAGGGAGGAATGAAGTGACCTAGGGAAAATAAGAATATTCTGGAACCTGGTGTCTGAGTCTGAAGCCATGAGAGGCAAGTTGGACATCCATCTGCATTAGTCTTTCACCACCATCAGCCTTCCTACTGCAGTGAAGGAGGTCACTGGGTAGCCTAGAAGTGAAGGAGGAGCTAAAGGTAGACCTTGCCAAGTATCAGGACAGGCTAACACCAGAAATTCAAGGAGATCTGTCTTAACAATGGCTCAGTTCCTGTGTTGTTCTGGCCAGTCATGTCAGGAAGGAGATAAGCAACTGTGAGAGCTGCCATAGAGACAGGGCCTAACAGTGCTCTCCCAACTGTGAAATCTGACTTCTGCTAACATATATTTTGCAAACATCAAGTACAATGCCTTTTAGAGACCACTCTAAAGACACACTACAGAAAAGGGATTTGTGTTCAGCCTATCTCGGGTTTAGCCAAGTTAATGTGCTAGAAATCTAACTCACTAACCTAGAGAAACAGTTCTCTGGAAGTGAATGTAGAATATACAAGTATCATTATATTTATGAAAAAGTACAACTAATTTATTTATTTTATGTTTTTTGTTTTTTGTTTTTGGTACAGGGTCTACAGGGTCTCACTACACAGAGTGTACTCCTAGTGATCCTCCTGTTTTCAGCCTCCCAAGCACTGGGATTACAGGCTCATGCCACCACACCCAGTCTCAATCCCTGTCTCAGCAGCCCTAGGGGCAGGGTCATCACTATAGTGCCCAGACCAAACCCCAGTCCCTGCGCTCTGCCTAAGTAGGTGCTTTAGTCCGTTGAGTTCTCTGGCCAGCCTGCAACTAATTTACAGGTCACATGATACCTAATAATCACTTATTTAAGACATCACATGGTTCCTATTAATGACATTGGAATATGTATTAACATGAACAGCATCATGTATGTTATGGTATTGATACAGGGTAATAAAACTCCCAACCTGAAAGATACCTGAGTTCATATTCTCTAAAACTGAAGAATAAATTCTAAGAACAACGGAGTTTAAGAGCAGAATATATTTACTGGGGGGAAAGAAAGCTCTTGTCTAAGAGAAAACAAGGGAGACTCAAGTGGGTTGTCTGGGGAAGCTGCCTTTTCTAGGGATTTTTCATAGAGTAAAACCATGAGGTGAGGAGATTCTAAGGTAGAAAACAGGAACTCACTAGGTTGACATGAGATGGGATAAAACTATGGTCAACCAATAAGATCACAAGCACAATCACTCAGGTAAAATTGGTTAAATCCAGGACCCAAGGGGGAAGCAAGTCATATAGCAAGAGGGTGCAAATATAGACCAGGGACTTTTCCTATATAGGATTGCATCAGTGACTCTCTCTGGCTTCCAGGTGATTGATACCTATTTAGAATATCAATCCCTGATGCTCATGCCTACACTGCATTTGTTTACTCTTTTGTCTTGAGATCTGGCCCACAGCAGAGTTGTCTGTCTCTCCCAAAGTTGCAAAGTCATCTTGTCTTGCATATTGACTCCTTGAGGGCCTGGCCCTGTCTGCCAGACTATAACATTTCTATCTAATTCAGCTGCCCACATCAGTAGCATACATAACATAACAGGGTCCTTTGAGGCACTTGTTAACGTATTTTACACATACTTATCACTCACTCTGTTACAAGTACTCTTCTAAGCACCAGAGGTATAGCAGTAAAGCAAACAACCTTATGCCTTCTGGGGACTGAAATTTTAGCTTAAGAGAAAGACCATGAAAAGCAAGCAAATAAGAAAAATATATATTGGAACAAGTGGTGACAAATGCCATTGAAGCAAAGAAAAGTGTCAAAGGAATAATGAATACTGGTGCTGATCGCAATTTTAAATGAAGAACCTGGGGAAGTCCTCACTAAGATGATGTGCAAGTAAAGGAGTGAAGGAGATCAGGCAGCTGGTTCTGTGTTGTCTGAAGACAGAAATTTCTAGACAGAGGAATTAGCACATGCAAAAGCCCTGCAGTATTATTGTGCTTGGTGGGTCAGAGGTATTATGAGGAGCTCAGAGTGGAGAGAAATATATAAGGAACAGAGTATGGAGACCAATAATGTAGGCCATAACTTGTACTTTGTGAATGCAGACAAAGAGAAAGGAGTGGAGAGGAGGAAAGGAAGAACAGGAGAAAAGGAAAGAAGGATTTCCACTAAGAAATTTATAAATTGAAACATGCTGTCCTATCTGTTGTATACAGACTGGACCATGGGCAAAGCAAAGCTAGACAGGCAGCAGTAGGGACTTAAAACAATGATCCAGATGAAAGAAGATATAGCTGGGAACTGGGTGGTGGGGTTGAAGATGATGTGGGAGCTGGAATCCCTGATATTTTATTTTATTTATTTTTTTTTTTAAATTTTAGGATAGTGTCTACAGGGTGTACAGGGTCTCACTATGTAGATTGGATTTGCAGTGTTCCACCTGTTTACAGCCTCCCAAGTGCTGGAATTATAGGCACGCACCACCACGCCCAGTCTCAATCACAGTCTCAGCACAGCCCAGAGGCAGAGCCAGCACAGCAGGCCCAGGGATCAAACTCCGGGCCCCTGCATCTGCCTAAGCAGGTGTTTCAATCTGCTGAGCTTTTTGGCTGGGCCTCAGAGTATATTTTAAAGGTAGACTTTAAACAGGCTCATCCATTATACCATAAATAGACTGTAAGTAAAAGAGCAGAGTTAAGAATGATGCTACTCAGAACTTTTTAGTCTAAGAACTTGGGGTAAAAGTAGTCTGGGAAGAAGCAAATTTAGATGAGATGAGCTTTAGGCTGGTTAAGTCTGAGACACCTATTGGACATCAAGTAGCCTCTTAACATTTTGCAGCCCAAATCTTCTAGACCCATATTAAGGACAAGCCTGGCTTCTGAGAGACACTGCTACAAAGCTAATTACATGACAGATAATCTTGTGAGTCCCAAAAGTATTTCTGTCAACAAAGCAATGCTTAAAAATAGAAGACTATATGTGACCTTCACTTGTAAATCATGTTGCTTACCCTAAATACATCATAGGGCAGACCCATCCATTGGCAGTTTTACCAAAAATGAAAAATGAGATGGAAGTTGACTAAGTTTCTTCAATTTAATCCTCTTCTTAAATCTTTTTTTTTAGTTCTTTAGCTATTTTTTTTAAATTTAAACATAAAGTTCATTTTTAATTTTACTTTATAAACTCATATGGAGAAAATTATCTATAAGCTCTGTACTATTGTTATCCTTTTTATTTCACAATAGTCTTCCAGATTTGTGATTATTTTCTAGAAATAAATTCACTGAAATTCATTGTGGCAAGTGAATGGATTCTTAGGTTTTGATACTATGATTGGGTGAACATAATTTCATGGAAGCATAGTAAGGTTCTTTCCTTCCTATCTGGTAACATTCAAAATGTGGTGCTATGAATAATAAAAAATACTTTTAAAAATCACATACATTTGATATTTTTAATTTTCTACTATCAATTGTTTAAAATCAATTCACAGTTGATTGTTTTCACTAGTTTGGAAAAATCAACTTGTCATCTTTCTCTGTTCTTTGGTTTCTAAACACTGGGATTGTGAAGCTAAATAAATCATTATGTATTCTACATGCAATTCTCCAGTGACAGCCTTTCAAAGAAGAATAAAGTAGGTTGAATATTAAATAGAAGCAATACTAAGATAAGGTCAGTTTCAAGGATAAGATAATTTTTGAATTGAGCAGTTTGTTACACTTGCATAAAAACAATTTTACCAATAAGCCTTTTTTGTGTTTCTAATTTATGAATAAT
>NW_004524944.1:810393-827954 GCF_000260255.1 Octodon degus | reverse complement strand
TTTTGTTCTTGCTTTGTTTTTTCTTGTCTCTTATTTTCTTTTATTACCTTTTTTTAAACAAACATTTACTTGAGAGAGTATAGCAGTAATTGATATGACATTAGAAGCAATATGCATTTAGAAGACTAGAATAACAGGCATTGCATAATAAAACAAATTCAGTTGCTTCTACCTATCAATATTTTTATAAACAATAAACTTAAATTTCAAATTCAGAAATACAATTCTTTAACTGCACAATTATAATTCTGTAGTCCCTATATTAGAAAAGCTTGAAAATACACTAAAATATCTAAACTGTGTCTAAAGAAATGAGCACAAACTGAGAAAAAGAATAATTTTCCCAAGTATGTTATGCATGATAAGATTTCATGCACACAGCAATGTTATATAATTTCTATATTTCAAATGTGAAATTGAGACCTAGAAAGAGAGCAACTTGCTCATAAAGAAAAGGTGCTGGAGTTGATAAGCAACTCTAGATCTGTCTTTCTCCAAAAACTGAGTTTTGTCTTTAATAGAGACTTTTGTCTTTACTGAGACTTTGAGGTGTTACTGAAAAAATTTCAACCTCACCCATTCACAGTAATGCAAAACATAATCTCTGATCTTGTGCCCTCACTCTAAAAGCACCTAACATTTTCCTGTATCAGCTAAGGCAGGGAAGACAGCAATCCATCTCTGAAGGCCTGTGCTGGTGACCTTGAATCCTCAAGCCTCTGCATATAAAATTACCTTCTGATCCACCTTTGTGACCCTGCATTCCCCTTACACACGCCATTCCTTTTTTTATGTTTTAAGATGAAACAAACTATAAAGTTTACTAGATGAAATAAATATACTAATATGTCACAAATGAAAGACCATCATATTAAAAAAAGTGACCATCATATTAAAAGCCCCCTTACATGTACCATATAAAACTCAACTCAAGGGTAAAAGAGAAATTGAAAAAAAAATTATAAATGAATATAATAGAAAACTACATTCAACCATTTCTGGATACAGATTGAAATAAATAATTTATGCATTCAAGTCAAAAGCATAATGAGGAAAACTATAGAAAAATAATCCAACTTTTAAAGACAGAAAGTAGGTACAATAAAGGAAATGAAGGAAGGATGCAAATACATAATTAAACACCTTCATGTTTTTAGTGATAGTAGAAATAAAACTGTCATCCTAGAACAAATTCTCCCTCTTGTTCATGGAGAATAAAATCCAGACTGAGGAAGAGAGAAAGTGAAACACAAAATAAAATAAAGTTCCAAAAGCACAACACTATATGTGGGCAGAAATATCATCATTATCATCATGATCATGGTCACTAATTTTTCAGACGTTTCACTGTGCAGTGCAAGATGGCCTTGACTGGCTCTCTTTTTATTTTTACTGAATTCTTTTTTTAATTAATTTTATTGAAAAAGAAATGGCAATGAGACAGTTTCAAAACAGGTTAGTAGGACAGTTACAGTAATTAATACACTGCATATTGTTATTTTGTAGCAGTTATTCATAATACAAGAAGTAGACATGATATCTTGTCTAAACACTATTAGTTCAAAACTTTCTTCTCATTGAAGTAAGAGAAAGTAGCTGTATACCTATGCTAACTATTTTATATACATATATATATTTTTTCACGACAAAATGGTCCTTCATTTATATCCCCCTTTTTTGTTTAGTTTTGTCAGAGATTAGTGTTCTATTGCCATTTAAATATTGTAGGTGCGTGAATTCAGCAAAATAATCCCATATAGTCCAGTAGTCCTTAATAGTGGCACACATGCCATTCCTACTGCTTCAAATGCACTGTTCTTTGGTTAATTAACAAACACTCGAAAAGAAAAAAAAAAAAACTCATTCTTTAATATTCAGTTCAATGCCAAAGCCTCTGGGAAGTTTTCTGAGAATCTCTGGAAAATTTAAACATGCTACCATATTGTCAGTGTCCCTGTGTTACAGTGGGCAGGGTACTTGTCATGTATCAGTAGAGGAGAGACTCATGTCCTTTTCTACTTACCACAATATTCTTTTTTTACTTTTTTCCAGTACTAAAAATAGAATCCAGGGCCTTGTATATGCCAGGCAAGCATTTTATCACTGAACCACACCCTAATTTGCCACAACTGTTCTGTTAGGCTTTATTTTAATCTTAGGATCTGTTCATTAAGCAGAGAAAAGGTAGTTGTCCAGGCACGAGAAAGCAGAGGCCTGAAACATGACTGGGTAGAGGCAGGGATTGTCTGCTTCAGTGGAAGCCATTAAGGTAACTGGAAGCAGTGCTTGGCCATCGTCTTTGGAGGGTGACAGGCTTTGTAAGTCATTCCTCCTTATCTTCCTGTTTTCATGATCCTCTTCTACACATTCTCACAAGGCTTAAAATATTTATTTATTTATTTATTTATTTATTTATTTATTTATTTGTATTTTAGGGAAGGGTCTACAGGGTGTTCAGGGTCTCACTACTAGATTGGACTCATAGTGATACACCTGTTTACAGCCTCCCAAGAGCTGGGATTACAGGTGGGCACCACCACCCCCAGTCTCAATCACCATCTCAGCATGCCATGGGTCAAACCCATGGCCACTGCACCTGCTTGCAGGCACTTTAATCTGCTGAGATATTTGGCTGGCCCTAAAATACTATTGAATATCATTCACTTAAAAATATGTCAAAATCCCTCAAAGTCCTTGAATTCAATGACCACTTAGGGTGCCCATCATTATTTCTCTGGCTCAGCTTCATACATCACACTGCCTAAAAATACAATGCTCTTCAACAGCAGAATCTGGCAGCCCACAGATAGATTAATAGAGTCAGCAATACAAAGCTAGTATTAGAAATTGTTCTTTCCCGGTGAGGTATTTGTACAAGACACATTCTGCAAGCCATCCTTGATGCTGCTTTAATCTTACCTCTGTCTTAGTTACTCTTCTCTCATTGCTGGGACAAATACTCAGCACCCAGAATTAAGGAAGAAAAGGTTTATTTTGCTCACAGTTAGTGGAGATTTCAGTCCATACTCAGTTGGCTCCAAGGCAGAGCAGCACACGGTAGAGAACAACCTTTCATGGCAGTGGAAAACATCAAAGAGCAAAGAGAGGGGCAGAAGCTCAGCAGCTAGCAAGCCTCTTTGCCCTCCTTACATTTGTATGCAGATTATCTGCCCCAGGCAAGTGTAGCACTCACACCCAGAATCCCAGCCCTGGATCATGAATTAATCACAAACTCTAGAAGCCGCCCCAGTGACTGCTTGAGATTTTGGGGGACAGCTAGCAAACCATAACAACTTCTTACATAAACTATCAGAAGCTGCTAATATCAACTAATGAGTCTCTTCCTTTCTCCCACATCTTTTTATGTCAGAGTTTTTCTAGCTTAAATTTCCAAATTTTTCATGTCTGCTTCTGTCATAGTTTCAGGGTTTTATAAGAGGAACAATACAATATAAGACACGTAAGATTATTTATGATAGTCACTCAAAGAATCATATACAAAAAGGGAGTACAGAAAATCTGTCCACACACTAAACACCAAAGGATCCAGCTGAGGGCTTGGATCCCACTATGATGCCCTTCATGAGTCCAGCTAAAGACTCAGAGCCCATACCAATACCTCCCATGAATCCAGCTGCAGGTCTAGAGCCCAAGACAGAGTCTCATACAGACCTGTTTCATGGATCTGTGTCAATGGAGGAAGTTAGAAAGTCTGAGCCAAGGGAATGAAGGATATGTGACAGCAGGTTCAGGGTTCTGAATTTGAGGCAGAAAGCAACACTCAAAGAACCAGTCCTCCCTTGAAAAGTACCACAAGCACCCAAAATGAACCATACCCATTCTTAGCAACAACAAGGTCCAAAGCTCCTCCACTCACAAGAATAGTCAAGTTTTCCAGGAAAGTCAGTATGACAAATTCCCCCAGCAGACTAGCCCAAGAGAAACAGCAGGTTCTGACAGCTCCCCTACAGCTTCTACAAGCTCCTGATGCTGGATTGCTACACTGATTCAACTCTGCTGGGTGTTACAAGTTGACCACCAGTTGTCAGTCCACGACAAGTTTTTTTTCTCCAAAGCTAGGAAAGCCTAGTTAAAAACAAAGTGTTTATTTTTGTTTTGGCCTAGACATCTAACTTCTTTTCTTATTTTTCTCATTCCCCCTTCAAATAGATCCACCACGTAAAACCATAAGGATAATCAATCTAAAGCATATATCTAATCATGCCTAAGTCTTTTCAATGATGCTTCCAATTACAAGGGAAAAACTCATGTGTTTTCAGTGTAAGATATGAAGTAGTGGCATTCATGCATTTTGAAACAGGACCCACAGCAATAGAAATATTTATGCTCCAAATTGATACCTTCATACATTTAAATAACTACATTAAGGATTACCTTTATTATATGTTATGCCAATTTCTATCTGTTCTATTTCAGCTGTAAACCTTTAGTGATTTGAAAAGCTCTGGTTCAGGGTCTACTACCCCAGAAGTCTCATGTCACGGCTTCCTAAAACAAACATGGTACTCAGGCACCTCCACAAATTCACTAACACATCAATGACACTTCAAAGATGCAAGGGTTTCAGAAGTTGAAACTCTATTTTTGGGAATACATAAGAATTCAGAAATGACAATAAATGATTAAGGTTTTTCATACTAAAATAGAACTCATTACCAAGCTATGTATCAGTTATCTTTAGCCATGTAACAAATCACCCCACAGTGTAGTGATTAAAAACAACACAATTAATCATTTTGCATAAATCTGTGAGCTGTCTGGATGCTTCCTATCTTGCTTCACAGGGCTCAGGCACACAGCTACAGGCTACTAAAACAAAAGACCCACACAGGCCTCTGTGCGGTGCCTGACGATTGATGCTGGCTGTTGGTGGTTTCTCTCCTTTTCTGCCCTGTGGCCTGTCACCTTCCAGTTATTTAAAATAGCTTTTTACATAGAGGTTTCAGGGCAAAGCCCAAGCAGGTAAGAGAAGAAACTACAATGCCTTTAGATACATGGACTCCAAAGAGCACAGTGTAGCTTCAAATTACAGAACTCGCCTGATGGTAGAAGAGGAAAGTATAACCTACCCCACCTATCCAAGGAGGCTCAGTAAGGAACACACCAGTTCTCCATCTCACTGATCAGTCCCTCCTATAATCAACTAGCCTTCTGGGTTTTTTGTTTGTTTTGTTCTTGGTCCTTTCTACTGTGGTATCTGTAGTCTAAGAATCTAAATAGAAAAGTAGAGCTTAAAAAAAATAAAAAAAACACACAACCATCAGTTAAAAGGTGGTTTACCTAAAATTTTTTGATGCTAGCTTTTAACACTTTATTTAGACAGTGCATGTCTAGGCATATAGACCGCATCTTGTGTTTGATTTATACATGGAAAAGAGTAAGGCTTTGAGTGCTGCTGAGATGAAAAAATTCCATCTTTGGAAGTAGGCACTTTTGACTTTTTTTCTCATCTCTGAAAAAGATGTGCCTCACTCATTTCACCCACCTTACCCTTGTTCACAAAGGTAAGTAATTGACCTCACTTTTCATTTTATAACCTGTCTTAGATTGACATTTTTGAGTGGGCAGAGGATTTAGCTCAAAAGCACAGCACTCACCTGGCAAGTGTAAGATCATGAGCTCAATTCTTGATACCCCCCCAAAAGAAAGTTATGTTAGATTGATCTCTTGAAAATACTATATCCACAAATTCAGCCGAGAAAGGCTTGTGCACATAGTGATAGAGAGAGGCTTTCAACATTTGCTAATTTTACTTACAGCTATGATAAAAAAAGAACAGATTTTCCTAAAAACTCTGAATACTGGGGACAGGGTGAAAGTAAAATGACAATGCTAATGAAATACCTTCACAGTGGCCCAGCCTGATAGCTCAGCAGACTAAAGCTCCTGCTTAGGCAGAGCACAGCAGCTGTGGTTTGATCCCCAGCATGGTGTGCAGGTCCAGCCTACAGGCTGCACTGAGACAGTGGTTCACTCTGGGTGTGGTGGTATGTGCCTGTAATCCAAGTACTTGGGAGACTGAAAACAGGAGAATCACTATGAGTCTGAGCTGTGTAATGAGACCCTGTAGACCCTGTCCTAAATACAGGGGATAAAGATCACATTCACAGTGATCTGTTGGCTACTTAATATTACCTGTTCTAATCACTCCGTTCCCAATTTCAGGATGTTAGATTTTTTAACATAGAATCATATCAAAGGTGTCTGGGTGTGACTGTCTGGTCCAATATTGATTTTTTTTCTTTTGTATTACTTCACCTGCCAACTCAAACAGCTGAAATAACAAACTGTCAATAAAATATGAATTTCCTTTTCATTTATACATAAATATATGAAACTTTATTTATTTATTTGCTGTATTTTAGGGAAGGGCCTACATGGTGTTCAGGATCTCACTACTATATCAGACTTGTAGTGATTTGTCTGTTTACAGCCTTCCAAGGCATGCACCACCATGCCCATTCTCAGTTTCAGCCTCAGTGTACCCCAGGATAGAACCCCTAGCCCCTGCACCTGCTTGCAGGCACTTTAATCCAATGAGCTATTTGTCCAGCAAAAGATGAAACTTAAGAAATGTTGTTTGAGTCATCAGAATATTTTTCATTAGCTTTCATTTGTTGAAAAAATAGTTGTGTATTAGTCAGTTACAAAGCCTAGTGAGCACCTAATCTGTGTTAGACTCTGGTAGTGCACAAAATATAATTCCTGCTCTCTTGGAGATAATATGTGAAAGACAACATGGAAAATACAAAGATCAGTTCTTTGAGTTATACACTCCAAGTGCTTTGTTTTTTTCTATAATTTTATTGAGAAACAAATAGCAATAAGACAGTTTTAAACCAAATTGGTAGGACAGTTTTAATAATTAACTCATTGTATACATTCTTCCTAGAGGTTAATTGCTGTACAAGATGCAGATATGATATCCTATTTACAAACACTATTAGAACAAATCCCTCTATTCATTAAGAGAATGTAACTATATATCTATCCTAACTATTTTGAGTACACAGATACAAAATGGGCATTCATCTGTATGCCCTTTTTTTGTTAAGTTTCATTATTTGAATATTATAGGTGTGTTAACTCAGCAAAATATTCTAAAAGAGTCCAGTAGTCCATAATAGTATTGAGTCTTCCGCTTCACTGGCAATGTCAGAAATCGTTGACCTGAGTCCTCTGCAGCTCAACATAACAACATGGCTTTACTTCTTATACTTCATTTTTATACTTTTCTGCTGGATGGTTAAGACCAAGGTAAAGCAGGACCTATGCAACAAGAGTTGTAGCTTTTGGGTCTGTTAAGATCAGTGAAAACCCCTCAGGATTTATCCTGAGATCCTGTACCTCGGAACCTTTGTCAATGTCAGCCATGTGGATGAGTCAAGGCCATTGCTTGGCCAATGTGCTCTCTGTGAAAGCCTGAGAGAGTTTTCTCTCCATGTGACTCTCCTTAGGCACACTCTACATCATTGATCACTTTCTTCTTTGGCCCCATAATCTCCTTGATCAGAAAATTTGGGACACTTCCAAGTTACGTGATGTTACAGTACAAGTTCTCATATGTCCTGAGTCTTAATTGACCTTGGAAGGCTATGACCTAAATGTTGGCTTTCATCCAAGTGTTTTGGAGACTAGCTAAGTAATGACAAATATGACAAAAAGAGAAATAGGCCATAGGACTCTGTGTGTAGTTACTTTAAAGGATATGATGTAACCAAAGAAAAGTTTAAGGATAAAACACTTTGAACTGAACTAAACAATAGGTAAAAACACTTGCTAGTGAGGTAAGACTAGGACTCTGTGACAATAAAACAATGTGACTAAAGGGCTACAGCTACAGAACTGAACTTACGAGTCCATGTGTCTAGACACTTGCCTCCAAGAAAAAGTGGAAAAAAGGATAAAAAGGAAAGTTATGAACTAAGAACAATTAAAACTTTTGAGGTCTTAAATAGTCAAATGGTATGCTTCCTCATGTATCATGAAATAGATCATTAAAACCATACACAAGACAAAAACATACTTTTCCCCACAAAATAAAGAAAATTTCTGATTTTTACTGATTAGCTAAAGTAATTGTCAATGCTTTTTTTTTGGGGGGGGGTGAGGCGGCAGAACTGGGGATTGAACTCAGGGACTAGGCCTTTTTGATGCATACTTGCCAACAGCTTGTAAATCTTCTATCCCCCTCCCCCCTTATCTCCCCAGTCCTTTCAGTCTAGTAAGATGATGAGGAAGTCCAATACTCTGGTTTGATAAAAAAGTACCTGTGGACTGGTAAACTATGAACAATCCTTCACCTGAGTCCCACATCTTCATCATAAAACTCCAAAGAAGTCTCCTTTCCTTAAAATCACAAGTTATTTTCTATCTACTTAGATTAGTAACAAATTCATTTACACTATACATTTTAGATATGCATGTGGTAATAACATTGGAACTTGCAGCTGAAGCCCATCCTGTACTGACAGAGTCACCATAATGACTATTTTGATGCTCCTTTTCATACGCAATATTTCCTCAAAGCCATTCAATATCTCTTCTTGCTTATGCTGCTGGAGAGGCAAAAATCTGAGGCTTTAATAGACCTTAAGTGCTAAGGCCAGTAGGACTTTAAAGCTTTTTGGTGTTTGTTTGTTTTATTTGTTTGTGGGGTTTTGGTATCTAAAGAATCCAACTTTCTTGTAGCTAATTTCAAGGTAATATCTACACTAAACATAAAACAGACTCAGCAGAAAAAATATTTTAATCAAAATTGTTGCAATGACAGCAAACATAATATGAAAGTTATTCATAAATAATGAAACATGAATTTCTCTTAAAAGGAGTAATGTCTAGAATGTGAGCAACTTTCAATTATTAGTGACTACCATCAAGCATTTACCTCATTGCAGCATGGGCCACTTGTCACTCTGCTGGTATAGAAACAGGTTAGTTTTCTCCCATAGTTAGTTTTTGTGCAGACGTAACACATGCATTTACACAGGTGTCTTCAGGTGGTTAGTTTGCCTAACCCAAATTGAAATGAACTGATGAATGATGAAAGTGAATTAATCCTCACTTAGCCAGTAATGAGTATATGCAAGCCATTCAAGGCATTTTAAGTTCTACTCTAGAATTCATTTCATGTACAAGTAATTCCTAGATGAAAACAAACTGTACTGAAATTTCTAAAAGCTGGTAATTCTGAATGGTGACTAATGTTTTTCTAAACTACCAAATAAAATATTTCATGATGCTAGAAATGTGGTTCTCATAACTGGATATTTTTGAGTCATTCTGAGAATATTTCACAATTGGTGATGTATCACATATTACTGAGAACATTCTGGCTCTGTGGAATGGACCAATATTACCTTTTCAAAATATAAAATATTTTAAATCATTTTCTGTTGGGGACCACAAAATATAAATTGAGTTCAGAGAATGTCCGAGACCATCCTTGTTCTGTTCAAGGCCATCTTTATTTTGCCTTGTAAGCCAGATTGGAGCTCAGAAGCTGTCCACTTTCTCTCTACAGCTAGTGAGGCTGCAGCACTCAGAGCGCACATACTGAGGATGACAGGGATCTGTAAAGCAATTTAATAGCAGGAGAAAAGTCTCACCTGGGGGAAGAACAGTTTGTCGGCCCTTGTCTCAACTTGGCATGAATTACTGTGTTTTTACTAGCATACAGTAATCACACCCATTTCTGGGAAAGTCTACCACCTCTGCTAAAAATGTGTGTATGTGCTCCATAAATAGTGGCAAGCTTGGAGAGTCATTGTCTATACCCATACTGTGGCCCTGAACTCCTAACCCCCCATGCTATTTACATATTACTAAGTTATTTCTTTCATTTCACCCTTTGTCATAACCCTAGTACAGGGAGTTGGGAATCTTAGACTGGTCCATAGCAATTTTCTAATAATTCCATCTGGTAAATAAAATGCTGTCATTTATAAATATATTATCATTGAAAAGGTTTGCAGTACTCACTTCAGCAGCTCATACACTGAAATTTGAATGATGCGGAGAAGATTAGCATGGCCCCTGTGCGACGATGACATGCAAACTTGTGCAGTGTTCCATATGTTTAAAAACTGGTTTGCAGCTATATTAGAAACAAGAGAACAGACTGGATAAATAACAGAAAGAATGAAGAAATTAATTAAGATATCAGATATATTCATATTCATGTACCAAATTATTAAATCATTTCTTAAAAGGAGAAATCCTAAAAATTATGCTTATCTTAATTTCAAAACAAGGGATTTAAAAGAAGCTTAAATACAACCTCAAAATGTAGAGTAATACAACAATGCAAATATTCATGTATTTACTATCACATTGAACACTGAGCTTTAAACTTAATCAATGTTGATAAAATTGGTACCAAATTAGGCATCAATCTTTTCAGTCAGTAGTGACAAAGGTTTTGAGAACTGGCTCCAGACACTGGGTACACAGGAGGGCAGTGTTACTTCCAAGGGTAATGTTACTTCAACACATGGAAACATTTTTGCAAATTTTAAAATAAATCATCTTGTAATGTTGTTAAAAAGAAGTCACAATTCTTTGAGAGACTCTTCATATATAAAGAAATGTCTTTGGTAATAAAAACAAAAGAGAAATTGTCTGAAAGAAGACAGACTTGAGAAAGTAGACTTTCTATGCCTTTCACTTAGGACATATTATCTCAACTCTTATTTCTCAGAATTGGAAACATAAAATGTGAGTTTCATGCCATCACATGCATTTCTGTACCCTTTCTCTTTTCCTCGCTTATAATGTACTCTAGCCCCTTCTAGGGAACTCTATTTCCCTAGAATTGTATGTTACCAGTTTCTCTCTATTCCATGTCCTAAATAACTCTGTCTGATTCTCTTTCTGTCTCTCTCTGTCTCTCTCTGTCTCTCTCTGTCTCTCTCTCTCTCTGTCTGTCTCTCTCTCTCTGTCTCTCTCTCTCTCTCTGTCCTTTTTGAATCCTTCAGTGAGTATTCATATTTAAGCTAAACTAAAATACCAGTTTAAAACACATGTGCAGACATGTGCTCCCTCATCTGCTCAGCTCCATCCCTATCTTATCTCATTCAAGGCCAGTGGTCCTTTCTTTAAGAAGATATAGGGGGCCTGATCCTAGCTCAGTTCTTTAAGTGGCTGCTTCCACAATGCTGGCAGCCTCAGGTTGCTGTAGTTCTATCCCCACAACACTCCAGCCAGCCAAAAGTGCCCTGAAGGCATTCGAGGAGAAAAAAAAAAGAAGTAGAAGATATAAAATTCTTACTTTTCAGCTGCCTTCATTTATCACAAGGTCACTCATTCCATGTATAAATTCCTTTTCTACAGCACTAAAATTATGCTTAACATGCTTAACAAAGTCTTTCATGTTACTGAGTCTACTGAACACTTGATTTGTCCTCTTATTCAGAAGTATTGGACACATATAGTACTTTGAACCCCTTTCTTCCTTTGGCTTTTGTCACATAATCCTCTTCTGAATTATTTCCCTCTGATTCTCAGGTATTTTCCAATCTTGCTTCTTTTTTACCCCCTTGTTATTCAATACTGGATATCTTGAAACTCAGGTCAAAGTCCTTATCTTTTCCATACTCCTTTCTAAGCCTGGTCAAATTCACCTATTTTCAGAGTTTCAAATGCTGTCACTATTGCCATGCCCTTAGAAATTATACTTCTGAGGTTATACTCTGGTCTGCAGAACTGTATTTCTCACTGTAAACATTAGGGCACCTAGGCCTGAAGGCAGTGTGTACAAACAAAAGCCACCATCTTCCACCAAATTCTGCTCTTCATTTAAAACTGCCTTTTTATGGGAAATGATATCACCAACTACCTATCTCATCATAACAGTACACTATTTGGGACCTTTGTTCTCATTACTACTTCCTACTAATCACAAATGTGTTCATCTCTGTCAGTCTCTATTGTCACAATATTTATCCAAGTCACCATGATCCTTTTCCTTCTAATCTTTTCTCAACATTGCAAGCATGGTAATTCCTTTTAAACATAAGCTTCTTTAAGCCAGCATCTCAAATAAGCTTGTCAAAACTTGACATTACTTTCATGTAAAGAAATATGTCTTATCCTGAACAACAAGGCCTTTCTAACACCTGGCTCCTCTCTCCCACTTGGTTTCATCACCTTCTGCATGCTGAATCCAGGCACAGAGGAACCAGTCTGCTTCAGAATCCTTACATCTGCCTCAGCTTTCTCATCTACAAAGTGGAAGGAAAAATAAAGAGAGCTGATGCAAGTAAGACAGTTACATGGGTTCATGAGGTATGACACATGATCAATAGATATTGGCATAATTTTTATTACTATCACTTTCATTGCTACCATGCTTTTTAGGTAATTTCTCTCACTCCCATAGTTCTCAGAAATCCTCTCAGTGTGTGCTGTTATAAAATTTCAAACTCTTCCTTCACCAGATATAATTAAGCTATCACTCATTAAATATTTCTGAATCTACAAAACTCCAAGCTTCAGGATGGCAGGTACCACACTGCACTGTTCAGTACTATATAAGCAAGTCTAGGACATGGGTGGTACATATTAGATTCATAAGACAAAATGTCAAATGAATAGAGGAATGAATGAATCACATTTTACTCTTCATTGAGCTATTTTTTGTTTGAAACTTTTTTGGAGTACTCATAGCCTTTCCTATGATTGATCCCCTTAGATAATGTCTGAGGATGGAATTTATCTTTTTAGGTACTTTAATAAATTGAATTACATGCACAGTAGATATGTTGAAGCTTAACCCTCTGAAGCATGTGTCTCCTGTACATGTGAACCTATCTTCAGAGTATCTTTATATTTAATCAAGTTAAAATGAGATTATTAAGTAGATTATTTGCATTGAATTAGTCCCTAATTCACTAATAGCTAATGTTTTTATAAAGGGTAAGTATCAATGCACACAGAAGAGAAGTTCTTGTGAAGATCCTGATACAAAAAGAAGACAGCTGGCTGTAAGAACAAAAAAGCAGAAATTGGAGCTGTGTGACCTAAGCGGAGAAATGCCTGTGACTGACAACCAGAAGCTGAAAAAGGCAAAGAAGGGCCTTTGCCTAGTGGCATTTGGAAGAAGTGTGGCCCTGTAACTTTAAACTTCCAGCTCCAGAATGATGAAGAATAAATAAATTTCTGTTGTTTTGAGCCACCATGTCTATATTACTTTTGTACCCTAAAAACTGACACAGGTCCTTTCAGGGGAAAAAGACAAAGGAAGTAAAACAGAGAAACAGAGAGAAGAAAAGAAGGAACCTAATTCAGAGGCAAATAGAGAGACTGAGAGAGTGAACAGATTACAGAACCATCTTGCAATGATTTTCTTGCCCATTTTTTTTCCTACTCAGACAAGAGATTCACTTCACAAGAACTCCAGGAGCTCTGAATAATGATGTAGGTGTATAGCCTTTTCAGGTCCTGCACCTGGCTCCCCAGGGGGTCAGGGTTTTCCAGACATGGTAACAGCCTGTGGCTCCTTGGTGGCCACATAGTGGATAAGCCAGACTGACTTGCAGGAAGGACATGATCTGCTGTAGAGTCTGTCCACTCCCTGCCCATTGGCAGAAAGTGTGTCTTCACGACGGGTTCTGCAATCTGTTCATGAGATAGCTAATTCCGAATTAAACAGCTTTTTGGCTTTCTGCAAGTCTGTAAGTACTGATGAGTCTAAAAGTGTTAAAAGGTCAGCCGAGAGAATGGTGTGTTTTTACCTGTGCTGTTTGAGGCATCCAGAAATAATATACATGCTAAATTATGGAATGAAAATATTTGTTCTGCCAGATTTTGTGCACTCCAAGATTACAGAACTGCCAATATTATTATTCTTGCCAGTTCACCTGCCTGCTTGACAATATCTTATCCATCTGCAATCTCTTATCCATTTGCTTTTGTTAGTGATTGTTGAATACTATAGAAATCTATGAATGCTGTCCATATTGTTTGAAGCGTTGTATCTGCCATTTTATTATCCCCTATAGGTATTCAGATATAATCAGAGCTATTTGTTAAGTATAAAAAAGTAGTAATGTACATCTATAGGTTTGACACAATAGCATAAAAAGGTGATCATATTATATCTACCAATAGAGAGAGAGAGAGAGAGAGAGAGAGAGAGAGAGAGAGAGAGAGACGGAGAGAGAGAGACAGAGACAGACAGAGACAGAGAGAGAACATTAGAAATATTTTCATGCTGCCTCTGGAAATGTTTTACAAAATATTCATTATTGAAAGAATAAAACATTAGCTGTTTAGAATTCATGATCTAGATAGAAATCTGTAAGGGGGCCTTTAATGTGATTGAAATATGTACTATTAGCTGCTAGTAAACTTCAAAACTCAAAAGTTCTAGAACTTCCAAATAGACACTTTCATCTGTATTCCATGGAGTCAAAATATATTGATATTCTCTTCAAAATAATAGGGTTGTGTAAAATAAAAAAGCATTTTCCTTTGTGAAACAGTAATACAACCTTATACAGTGAAGTCAGTTTTACCTAACATATATAAAATTTGTTTTTGCTTGAAACCAATTATCAAGTCCATAAAAATGCCTAGATATTTGGATTGGAGAATTTTGTTTGTCTAAGTAGAAGTGACTTCTGTTTACCCCTCTCTATAGCTACTGACTGATTTCTCTCATCCAACTTCCACCAAGAAAATTACCAGTTTGATGATTCCAAACTATGGGTCTTTGATAACTGCAAAGCCACTAATTTATCAAAACATATTTAATGCTTTATTTAAAAACAAACATTGCTGGGCTGGTGAAATAGCTCAGCAAACTAAGCACCTATTTAGGAAAGCACAGGCACTGAGTTCAATTCCAGTACCATATGCTATGCTGGCCCTACCCTCAGGTGCACTGAGCCACAGAGCCCAGGTATAGTGGTGCACACCTGTAAACAACGCTGGAGAGGTTGATAGCAGGAGGATCACTACAAGTCCAATCTGCATAGTGAGAACCTGTAACAAATATGTAATCAATCAATCAATCTAAACATTGCCTGTTGTCAGCATAAATAATTTCCTATGTACATACTTTTTAAATATAAAAGAAACTCCTATGGTTAAAATAAAATGATTTTTCAAAGCATCACAGAATTAACAATATTTTCAAACTACTTTAATTATCATAGAAAGCAATTACTCCCACATAATTAGGCTAAAATATCTTAAATCTACATTTGGTCAATAATAGCCACCAATTATTGAATGCTTATTATGTTTCAGAAATTATGTTAGCCACTTAATCATTTAATTTTCAGCAACTCTTTGCACTATTAATAAATCACAAATTATTGGACTTAGCTAGAAAGCTTATCTCCCTCAAAGTCAGAATTCACAAAAACTAGGTCTAGAATTCCAAAGTAGGGTGATGATAACCCAGTTAGTCTAAAGCAGCACTAATACAATTTCTAGCACTGCAAAATATAGTTTCAGCATTCATGTGCTGAGGTGGCTCATGTAGGCCCCGTGTAAACTGTTATATATCAAGCAATTTTGTAAGCCAGGTATTAAAATTGTTAATTTAAACTTATCCATGGAATATTTTCACAATACAAATCAGTAAGCAATACAAAGGAGGGGGGTTACCTTTCTACTCCCTACATCCTACCACACAGGGGAGCTACTTTACTAGCACATCTTTGGAGATAGGAAAATAAATCAAGAATTTGTTCAGTTTTGCTTTGGTCCAAATAGGTCAGAAGATGAATAACTCATCTTCTCAAAAGTCTCTTTAAAGGGGCAGAAGAGCTAGGGTGTGAGGCCAGAGAGGTGAGTTTGGCAGTGCAATTCTGGAAGGAGAGGTTGAGGCCTGCAGCTGGGCACTGTGAGCTGAGGTGTACTGCTAGGTCTACAAGGGCCAGATTGAGGCCCAGACCTATGGGAAGATCTTCAAGGCACAAAGGCAGAAAGAGGCAACTTAAGTGAACTACTGTGCCTGGGAGACTCCATGTACATGAAGAGGAAGTGCCCAGACAGAGCTCAGGGGAACTAGTTTACATACAAATTCCCAATTTATTATTTGCTTTGTTATATACCTATAATGTTTGCACCTATGGTCAAAAATGCAAAACCATTAGTTATCAAAGTTTTTTCATTTTTGGGGCCAGGGAGGTGGCTCAGTAAATAAGCACTTCCCTGGCAAGCGCAAGGGCCTGAGTTCAATCCCCAGTTCAAAAAAAAAAAAAAAAAAGTTTTTTTCATTTCTAAATGTCACTTGATGTTATTAGTATTGCTAATGGCACTACTGTAACTAGAATACCATATCTTCTTTAACCACATGTTCTCCATTGGGTAATAATGCCAGGAGGCACATGGGTAAGAAACTAATGAAAGCCCTATAGTGAAGAATGGAAGCCAGAGCCAAATGGAAGCCAATATTATACTCTCAACAGAAAAGGCAAAATCTTGGGACAAAACAAAACAAGTATGTCTGCCACAGGAGCGATAACCAAAGAACATACTCTACACAGAGGTTTTGATTGCAGTGATACAGTGACCTACAATCAAAGTCTAACAAAAAAAGTATCACAGAAATCAAAGTGGAAAAATATTCCTTGCTCCTGGATAGGAAGAACCAGCCTGTGCAAATGGACATATTCCAAAAGTGTTTGTACAGATTTAATGTAATCCCTATACAAATACTATCCATGTACCTCACATATCTACAGAAAATATTCCTAAAAGGGCCAAACATGTTCACTGGAAGAAAGATAGCCTCTTTAACAAATGCTGCTGGAAAAACTGGCTCTCCACAGACTGAAAACTAAAACTAGACCCTGGTTTAGCACCATGCACTAAACTAAGGTCAAATGGGAGATTTTCTGGTGTTATTTAATAAATCTGGAAGACTGTGGGCAGTCTGAGGGACTCTGGTAAGCTCTCACATTCCTTTGCCCCAGGGCACAGCCATGGAGATTCTACTAATGCTGGTCCAAACTTTAAAGAACTTAAGAGGACTCAGAGTGGCCTGTGGGATGCAGGAGAGCTGCAGTGTGTGGGCCCAAGGTGAGCAGGTGCGGAGCTTGCTGGAGTGATTTATGAACTTTGCTGGGCTCTGGGCTGCCTGTGGAACTCTGTCTGGGTGATTACTAGGAGCATCACAGATGTGAAAATGCAGGATCAAGAGGCAGTCTCAAACTTCTAGACCACCCAGGTCAAATCCAGGAGACAAAGACACAAAACAAGTTGGAAATTACACACCTAAAATCTCTGAAATGATAACAATTGAAGTAAAAAAAACAAATTCATCAAGCTATAGAAGGAATAGGATCAGAAATAATCTCTCAAGTCAAAATGCAAGGACAACAAAAAATGAAATACTTAGGAGTTAATTTTACAAAGGATATAAAAGATTTATAAGTGAAAATTATGGCACACTTGCAAAAGAGATTGAAGAGGATTTGAGAAAATGGAAAAATATTCCATGCTCCTCTAGAGGAAGAACCAACATTGTAAACATGGCCATATCCCCAAAATTGTTATACAGATTCAGATTAAATACTTATCACAGG
>NW_004524944.1:796179-806088 GCF_000260255.1 Octodon degus | reverse complement strand
CCCTATCTTATCTCATTCAAGGCCAGTGGTCCTTTCTTTAAGAAGATATAGGGGGCCTGATCCTAGCTCAGTTCTTTAAGTGGCTGCTTCCACAATGCTGGCAGCCTCAGGTTGCTGTAGTTCTATCCCCACAACACTCCAGCCAGCCAAAAGTGCCCTGAAGGCATTCGAGGAGAAAAAAAAAAGAAGTAGAAGATATAAAATTCTTACTTTTCAGCTGCCTTCATTTATCACAAGGTCACTCATTCCATGTATAAATTCCTTTTCTACAGCACTAAAATTATGCTTAACATGCTTAACAAAGTCTTTCATGTTACTGAGTCTACTGAACACTTGATTTGTCCTCTTATTCAGAAGTATTGGACACATATAGTACTTTGAACCCCTTTCTTCCTTTGGCTTTTGTCACATAATCCTCTTCTGAATTATTTCCCTCTGATTCTCAGGTATTTTCCAATCTTGCTTCTTTTTTACCCCCTTGTTATTCAATACTGGATATCTTGAAACTCAGGTCAAAGTCCTTATCTTTTCCATACTCCTTTCTAAGCCTGGTCAAATTCACCTATTTTCAGAGTTTCAAATGCTGTCACTATTGCCATGCCCTTAGAAATTATACTTCTGAGGTTATACTCTGGTCTGCAGAACTGTATTTCTCACTGTAAACATTAGGGCACCTAGGCCTGAAGGCAGTGTGTACAAACAAAAGCCACCATCTTCCACCAAATTCTGCTCTTCATTTAAAACTGCCTTTTTATGGGAAATGATATCACCAACTACCTATCTCATCATAACAGTACACTATTTGGGACCTTTGTTCTCATTACTACTTCCTACTAATCACAAATGTGTTCATCTCTGTCAGTCTCTATTGTCACAATATTTATCCAAGTCACCATGATCCTTTTCCTTCTAATCTTTTCTCAACATTGCAAGCATGGTAATTCCTTTTAAACATAAGCTTCTTTAAGCCAGCATCTCAAATAAGCTTGTCAAAACTTGACATTACTTTCGTGTAAAGAAATATGTCTTATCCTGAACAACAAGGCCTTTCTAGCACCTGGCTCCTCTCTCCCACTTGGTTTCATCACCTTCTGCATGCTGAATCCAGGCACAGAGGAACCAGTCTGCTTCAGAATCCTTACATCTGCCTCAGCTTTCTCATCTACAAAGTGGAAGGAAAAATAAAGAGAGCTGATGCAAGTAAGACAGTTACATGGGTTCATGAGGTATGACACATGATCAATAGATATTGGCATAATTTTTATTACTATCACTTTCATTGCTACCATGCTTTTTAGGTAATTTCTCTCACTCCCATAGTTCTCAGAAATCCTCTCAGTGTGTGCTGTTATAAAATTTCAAACTCTTCCTTCACCAGATATAATTAAGCTATCACTCATTAAATATTTCTGAATCTACAAAACTCCAAGCTTCAGGATGGCAGGTACCACAATGCACTGTTCAGTACTATATAAGCAAGTCTAGGACATGGGTGGTACATATTAGATTCATAAGACAAAATGTCAAATGAATAGAGGAATGAATGAATCACATTTTACTCTTCATTGAGCTATTTTTTGTTTGAAACTTTTTTGGAGTACTCATAGCCTTTCCTATGATTGATCCCCTTAGATAATGTCTGAGGATGGAATTTATCTTTTTAGGTACTTTAATAAATTGAATTACATGCACAGTAGATATGTTGAAGCTTAACCCTCTGAAGCATGTGTCTCCTGTACATGTGAACCTATCTTCAGAGTATCTTTATATTTAATCAAGTTAAAATGAGATTATTAAGTAGATTATTTGCATTGAATTAGTCCCTAATTCACTAATAGCTAATGTTTTTATAAAGGGTAAGTATCAATGCACACAGAAGAGAAGTTCTTGTGAAGATCCTGATACAAAAAGAAGACAGCTGGCTGTAAGAACAAAAAAGCAGAAATTGGAGCTGTGTGACCTAAGCGGAGAAATGCCTGTGACTGACAACCAGAAGCTGAAAAAGGCAAAGAAGGGCCTTTGCCTAGTGGCATTTGGAAGAAGTGTGGCCCTGTAACTTTAAACTTCCAGCTCCAGAATGATGAAGAATAAATAAATTTCTGTTGTTTTGAGCCACCATGTCTATATTACTTTTGTACCCTAAAAACTGACACAGGTCCTTTCAGGGGAAAAAGACAAAGGAAGTAAAACAGAGAAACAGAGAGAAGAAAAGAAGGAACCTAATTCAGAGGCAAATAGAGAGACTGAGAGAGTGAACAGATTACAGAACCATCTTGCAATGATTTTCTTGCCCATTTTTTTTCCTACTCAGACAAGAGATTCACTTCACAAGAACTCCAGGAGCTCTGAATAATGATGTAGGTGTATAGCCTTTTCAGGTCCTGCACCTGGCTCCCCAGGGGGTCAGGGTTTTCCAGACATGGTAACAGCCTGTGGCTCCTTGGTGGCCACATAGTGGATAAGCCAGACTGACTTGCAGGAAGGACATGATCTGCTGTAGAGTCTGTCCACTCCCTGCCCATTGGCAGAAAGTGTGTCTTCACGACGGGTTCTGCAATCTGTTCATGAGATAGCTAATTCCGAATTAAACAGCTTTTTGGCTTTCTGCAAGTCTGTAAGTACTGATGAGTCTAAAAGTGTTAAAAGGTCAGCCGAGAGAATGGTGTGTTTTTACCTGTGCTGTTTGAGGCATCCAGAAATAATATACATGCTAAATTATGGAATGAAAATATTTGTTCTGCCAGATTTTGTGCACTCCAAGATTACAGAACTGCCAATATTATTATTCTTGCCAGTTCACCTGCCTGCTTGACAATATCTTATCCATCTGCAATCTCTTATCCATTTGCTTTTGTTAGTGATTGTTGAATACTATAGAAATCTATGAATGCTGTCCATATTGTTTGAAGCGTTGTATCTGCCATTTTATTATCCCCTATAGGTATTCAGATATAATCAGAGCTATTTGTTAAGTATAAAAAAGTAGTAATGTACATCTATAGGTTTGACACAATAGCATAAAAAGGTGATCATATTATATCTACCAATAGAGAGAGAGAGAGAGAGAGAGAGAGAGAGAGAGAGAGAGAGAGACGGAGAGAGAGAGACAGAGACAGACAGAGACAGAGAGAGAACATTAGAAATATTTTCATGCTGCCTCTGGAAATGTTTTACAAAATATTCATTATTGAAAGAATAAAACATTAGCTGTTTAGAATTCATGATCTAGATAGAAATCTGTAAGGGGGCCTTTAATGTGATTGAAATATGTACTATTAGCTGCTAGTAAACTTCAAAACTCAAAAGTTCTAGAACTTCCAAATAGACACTTTCATCTGTATTCCATGGAGTCAAAATATATTGATATTCTCTTCAAAATAATAGGGTTGTGTAAAATAAAAAAGCATTTTCCTTTGTGAAACAGTAATACAACCTTATACAGTGAAGTCAGTTTTACCTAACATATATAAAATTTGTTTTTGCTTGAAACCAATTATCAAGTCCATAAAAATGCCTAGATATTTGGATTGGAGAATTTTGTTTGTCTAAGTAGAAGTGACTTCTGTTTACCCCTCTCTATAGCTACTGACTGATTTCTCTCATCCAACTTCCACCAAGAAAATTACCAGTTTGATGATTCCAAACTATGGGTCTTTGATAACTGCAAAGCCACTAATTTATCAAAACATATTTAATGCTTTATTTAAAAACAAACATTGCTGGGCTGGTGAAATAGCTCAGCAAACTAAGCACCTATTTAGGAAAGCACAGGCACTGAGTTCAATTCCAGTACCATATGCTATGCTGGCCCTACCCTCAGGTGCACTGAGCCACAGAGCCCAGGTATAGTGGTGCACACCTGTAAACAACGCTGGAGAGGTTGATAGCAGGAGGATCACTACAAGTCCAATCTGCATAGTGAGAACCTGTAACAAATATGTAATCAATCAATCAATCTAAACATTGCCTGTTGTCAGCATAAATAATTTCCTATGTACATACTTTTTAAATATAAAAGAAACTCCTATGGTTAAAATAAAATGATTTTTCAAAGCATCACAGAATTAACAATATTTTCAAACTACTTTAATTATCATAGAAAGCAATTACTCCCACATAATTAGGCTAAAATATCTTAAATCTACATTTGGTCAATAATAGCCACCAATTATTGAATGCTTATTATGTTTCAGAAATTATGTTAGCCACTTAATCATTTAATTTTCAGCAACTCTTTGCACTATTAATAAATCACAAATTATTGGACTTAGCTAGAAAGCTTATCTCCCTCAAAGTCAGAATTCACAAAAACTAGGTCTAGAATTCCAAAGTAGGGTGATGATAACCCAGTTAGTCTAAAGCAGCACTAATACAATTTCTAGCACTGCAAAATATAGTTTCAGCATTCATGTGCTGAGGTGGCTCATGTAGGCCCCGTGTAAACTGTTATATATCAAGCAATTTTGTAAGCCAGGTATTAAAATTGTTAATTTAAACTTATCCATGGAATATTTTCACAATACAAATCAGTAAGCAATACAAAGGAGGGGGGTTACCTTTCTACTCCCTACATCCTACCACACAGGGGAGCTACTTTACTAGCACATCTTTGGAGATAGGAAAATAAATCAAGAATTTGTTCAGTTTTGCTTTGGTCCAAATAGGTCAGAAGATGAATAACTCATCTTCTCAAAAGTCTCTTTAAAGGGGCAGAAGAGCTAGGGTGTGAGGCCAGAGAGGTGAGTTTGGCAGTGCAATTCTGGAAGGAGAGGTTGAGGCCTGCAGCTGGGCACTGTGAGCTGAGGTGTACTGCTAGGTCTACAAGGGCCAGATTGAGGCCCAGACCTATGGGAAGATCTTCAAGGCACAAAGGCAGAAAGAGGCAACTTAAGTGAACTACTGTGCCTGGGAGACTCCATGTACATGAAGAGGAAGTGCCCAGACAGAGCTCAGGGGAACTAGTTTACATACAAATTCCCAATTTATTATTTGCTTTGTTATATACCTATAATGTTTGCACCTATGGTCAAAAATGCAAAACCATTAGTTATCAAAGTTTTTTCATTTTTGGGGCCAGGGAGGTGGCTCAGTAAATAAGCACTTCCCTGGCAAGCGCAAGGGCCTGAGTTCAATCCCCAGTTCAAAAAAAAAAAAAAAAAAGTTTTTTTCATTTCTAAATGTCACTTGATGTTATTAGTATTGCTAATGGCACTACTGTAACTAGAATACCATATCTTCTTTAACCACATGTTCTCCATTGGGTAATAATGCCAGGAGGCACATGGGTAAGAAACTAATGAAAGCCCTATAGTGAAGAATGGAAGCCAGAGCCAAATGGAAGCCAATATTATACTCTCAACAGAAAAGGCAAAATCTTGGGACAAAACAAAACAAGTATGTCTGCCACAGGAGCGATAACCAAAGAACATACTCTACACAGAGGTTTTGATTGCAGTGATACAGTGACCTACAATCAAAGTCTAACAAAAAAAGTATCACAGAAATCAAAGTGGAAAAATATTCCTTGCTCCTGGATAGGAAGAACCAGCCTGTGCAAATGGACATATTCCAAAAGTGTTTGTACAGATTTAATGTAATCCCTATACAAATACTATCCATGTACCTCACATATCTACAGAAAATATTCCTAAAAGGGCCAAACATGTTCACTGGAAGAAAGATAGCCTCTTTAACAAATGCTGCTGGAAAAACTGGCTCTCCACAGACTGAAAACTAAAACTAGACCCTGGTTTAGCACCATGCACTAAACTAAGGTCAAATGGGAGATTTTCTGGTGTTATTTAATAAATCTGGAAGACTGTGGGCAGTCTGAGGGACTCTGGTAAGCTCTCACATTCCTTTGCCCCAGGGCACAGCCATGGAGATTCTACTAATGCTGGTCCAAACTTTAAAGAACTTAAGAGGACTCAGAGTGGCCTGTGGGATGCAGGAGAGCTGCAGTGTGTGGGCCCAAGGTGAGCAGGTGCGGAGCTTGCTGGAGTGATTTATGAACTTTGCTGGGCTCTGGGCTGCCTGTGGAACTCTGTCTGGGTGATTACTAGGAGCATCACAGATGTGAAAATGCAGGATCAAGAGGCAGTCTCAAACTTCTAGACCACCCAGATCAAATCCAGGAGACAAAGACACAAAACAAGTTGGAAATTACACACCTAAAATCTCTGAAATGATAACAATTGAAGTAAAAAAAACAAATTCATCAAGCTATAGAAGGAATAGGATCAGAAATAATCTCTCAAGTCAAAATGCAAGGACAACAAAAAATGAAATACTTAGGAGTTAATTTTACAAAGGATATAAAAGATTTATAAGTGAAAATTATGGCACACTTGCAAAAGAGATTGAAGAGGATTTGAGAAAATGGAAAAATATTCCATGCTCCTCTAGAGGAAGAACCAACATTGTAAACATGGCCATATCCCCAAAATTGTTATACAGATTCAGATTAAATACTTATCACAGGATGAAAAAGATGTGGTATTTTTATACTATGGAGTATTACTCAGAGAAAAAGAAAAACAAACTAGAAACCTCCATAACATACAACTAGAAGCTGTACTCATAAGTAAAACAAACCAGACCCACATGTATAAATATCATGTTTTCTTCCTCATGCAAAAACCCAAAAGAAGAAATAAAACCCGAGAGATATAACAGATATAGTAAAACAGAAAGAAATGGAACTTAAGGATTAAACTACAAAGAGGAGAGAGAGGAGAAAAGATAGGAAAAAAGGTGTGGGAAAAACATGCAAGTTTATATATAGGATGGCTGAGGCGATTGTACCAAGAATTTTTTTTTCGTTTTTTTTGAAAATAGCAGTCAATGTGTAGAAGTTTCACCTTGAATAACTCTGTGTGCTGATATCTGTGAAATAAGCAACTACATTGATGACAGCAATGTGTAATACAAAAGCCCTGCTTGAATACCTATCACTTTGGTCTTCTAAATGTGTACCATTCCTAATGTTATATCAATTATTTTCTTTAAAATAAATTTTTAGAAAAAGGTAATAAAATATAAAAAGAAAGACAAAAACAAAAATTTAAGATTTATTGAAAGCAAGTAGTAATATTCAATCTTATGTCTAACCATACATAATTATATCTGTTAATCTGAGGAACAGATTGGATGATAAAAATAGATAATATATCAACCATTATTAGTCAGCTATTCTTGTTTTGAAAATTTGTGATATGTGAATTGTTGTATGTTGTCCTGTTTCTGCCTTTGTTTCTAATTTTTGATCTTATTTTTGTTTTTCTTGTTGAAATAAAACAATTATAATACTAAAATGTTACCTATTGCAATCCCAATTAAAAAACCATTAACCTACCTCACAGAGATAGAGAAAACATTCCTCAAATTTATTTGGAACAAGAAGAGACCCAGACTATGAAAAGCATTACTCAGAAACAAAGGAAAGGAAAGAGGTATCACAATCCCTGACCTGAAAATAGACTATAAAGCTACCGTGATAAATCAGAATAGTATTGGCATAGAGACAGACCTGCAGATCAATAGAACTGACTAGAAGTTGCACACAGAACTGCAAACACACTTAGTCACCTTGTAGTTGATAAAGGGGCCGAACATGCTCACTAGAAGAAAGACAACCTCTTTAACAAATAGTGATGGAAAAACTGGTTTTCTATGTACCAAAGGCTAAAACTAGACCCATGCCTATCACCATGCACAAACTACACTCAAAATAGATGAAGGATTCAAATATCAAAAGAGAAACAGTAAATGTTCTGGAGAAAAATGTAGGCAAGCATCTTAAATCCACAAGGGTAAGTAAAGAGTTCATGAACAAAAACCAAACTGCACAATATATACTTCAAAGAATCAATAACTGGAATCTTTTTATTTTGTTTTATTTTATTGAGAAACAAATATCAATGAGACAGTTACAAAACTGATTAATAGGAGAGTTTCAGTAATTAATACATTGTACATTATTATTTTCTTAGTGGTTATCCATAGTATAAGATGCGGACAGAATACCCTGTCCAAACACTATTAGTACAAATCTTTCTTCTCAATGAATTAAGTGAAAGTAGATCTATAACTATTCTAACTATTCTGCATATGAAGATGCAAAATGGTCCTTCCTTTGTATCCCATTTTTTGTTTAGTTCTGTCAGAGATGGGTATTCCATTGGCATCTAAATACTATACGTGTGTGAATTCAGCAAAACAATCCATCACAGTCCAACAGCCCACAATAGTAGTGGGTTATCCACAGAATTTGTTGACTTGAGCCTTTTATAGCTCAGCATATTAATATGGTTTTACTTTATATACCTCGTTTTTATACTTTTCTGCTGGGTTGTTAAGATCAAGATAAAGCAAGACTTGTATAACAAGAAATGTAACTTTTGTGTCTGATAAGGTCAGTCAAGTACCCTCAGGATTTAGCCTGTAACCCTGTACTGCAGTTTGCAGATCTTTTGTCAGTGTCAGCCATGTTGATGAGTCACGGCCATTGCTTGACCAATTTGCTCTCTGTGAAAGCCTAAGAGAATGGTTTCTCTCCAGGTGACTCTCCTTAGGCACACTTTACATCTTTGATCACATTGCTCTGTGGTCCCATAATCTCTTTGATCAGAAAATTTGGGACACAACTGAGTTACATGATGTTATAGTATAGGTTCTCCTATGTAATAACTGGAATCTCATGTTTTTGAAGTTTCTTTACTTCAAAGCAAATCTGCAACATAGTGAAAAGAAAACCCACAAACTATCAAATATTATAGCTGATTGTCCCTCCACAAAGGCTTTTTATCTAGAAAACATAAAGAATTTTTAAAAATTTGTTCCCCCATATTCGAAGACCGAACACAAAAATGTGCATCTGCTGTGAATGTACACTTCTCAGATGAAGAAATAGAGATGGCAAGTACATATGTGAAAAAATGTTCAACATCATTGATCAATCAAGAAATGCAAAATAAAATAACATTGAAACTCCATTTTACCCCAGAAATAATGGCTAACATCAAGAAGTCAGCCAATAACAAATGCTGGAGAGTTTGTGGGGAAAAAGGAACCATTCTGCACTGTTGGTGGAAGTGCAGACTGGTACAATCTCTGTGGAAATCAGCATGAACATTGCTCCAAAAGCTAAGATTGGAAAACCCATTCAAGCCATCTATTCCCCTCCTGGGTACTGTTCCAGAAGAACTAAAAACCTCATACCACAGCAATATATGTTCACCATGTTTATAGCAGCACAATTTGTCATAGCTAATTCCTGGAATAAGTCCAGATTCCCATCAACTGAAGAATGGATAAAGAACATATGCTATTTTTACACAATAGAGTATTTTTCAGCTATAAAGCAGAAAAAATATTGAGTCTCTTATCAGTAAATAGATGCAACTAGAGAACATACTCTTAAGAGAAATAAATCAGACCCACACTTGCAAACCTTGTATTGTCTCCCTAGAGTGAAAACCAGAAAGAGAAAAATGGAATCTGAAGTGTGCAATAGATGCTGGGAAAAGGGAATGAACTTATTCAAAAGGAAGGAGTTACTATGTTGAGGAGGACTGTACAGGGAGCATGGGAAAGAGATTTGTGTATGTTTATAAGCAGGATGGTTGGAACAACTGTACTGGGCAGTTTTGATTGTCTATGGAAAGGAGCAGGTAATACTTATTATGTTTTGTCTTCTTTGTTCAATTGTTTGTGCTATTTTTCTTAATTTCTTCTACATTTCTTTCTTCCGATTTTACATGCATATACCTGGTAATGTGAATAACTGGTCGGAAGACTGAACTATGCATCATAACAAATACTGTGATATTCATATTACTCTAAGTGAAATTGTGTACCACTTGTAATTTTTTCTGTCCAAATTCTAATTTTTACTCTTTAAAAAATTAA
>NW_004524944.1:792444-795374 GCF_000260255.1 Octodon degus | reverse complement strand
AGAAGAAGAAGAAGAAGAAGAAGAAGAAGAAGAAGAAGAAGAAGAAGAAGAAGAAGAAGAAGAAGAAATACAAGTGGCAAATAAATACAAGAAAAAGTGCTCCAGCACCAATGAGATAGTTCAGTGAACAACAAACCTGATTAGGCAAGCACAGAGACCAGAGTTTTATTCCTGGCACCACATGGTGCACTGGCCTTACCCTGGGGTGAGCTGAGCTGGCAATGGAGACCAGATGTGGTGGTACATGCCTATAATCCCCTTGCTTGGGTGGCTGAAAATAGGAGGATCAATAGGAGCTGTGTAGTGAAACTGTACCACATATATAAACAAAGTATAAAAAGAAAAAGAAAAAGAAAATGCTCCAAAACACTGGCCATTTGAGAAATGCAAATTAAAATAACATTAAGATACTATCTCACTCCAGAAGGAATGGCTGTCATAAAGTAATCAAATAATAACAAATGCAGGAGAGGTTGTCAGGGAAAAGAAACCCTTCTCTACTGTTGGTGGGAATGTAGACTGGTAACACCACTATGGAAATCAGTGTGAAAACTCCTCAAAAAGTAGGACTGGAATTCCCATTCAATCTAGCTATTTCTCTTCTAGATACTTTTATAAAAGAACTGAAAACATCATACCACAGTGATATATATGCATCCATATTTATAGCCATACAATTTGTGATAGCCAAATCTTGGAAACAACCAAAATGCCCATCACCTGAGGAATGGATTAAAAAGATGTGGTATATTTAAACAATGAGTTATTACTCAGCTATAGAGAAAAACTATAGGCCTTTTTGGGTAAATGGATGCAACTAGAGTCTACCCCCATAAGTGAAATAAATAGACCCATGTGTGTAAATATCATAATGTCTCCCTAATGTAAAAGCGTGAAAGCATAAATAAAATCTGAAAGGGATAATGGATATAGTAGAATGAAGAGTAACAATATAAAGAATAAACAATGGAGATGAGGGAAAGGAAGAAAGAGAAGAAAAAGGGAGGGAGGAAATCATGTAAGTATATACACAGGATAGCTGAGATGATTGTACTACTAATTCCATCTGTTCTTTGAAAATGTCAGTGGATGTTTAGAATTTTCATTTTAACTGAATCTATATGCTAATATCTGTAATCTGAGCAAATACACTGAAGACTGCAATGTGCAATACAAAAACCACGGTTGAATATCTTTCATCCTGCTTTTCTAAATGTGTACCATTTCTAAGGTCTTAACCATTATGGTTATACTCTCTTTTAAATAAATGTTTTAAAGAGTAAAAAGGATAAGAAAAAAATAAGGTTTATTGGAATCAAACTTTAATGTTCAATTTTCTGTCCAATCTTGTATATCTATGTGTGCTATTCTGAGCAACAGATTTGACAATAAAAATATGTAATATATGTGGGAAACCTGTGACTGGTATCTATTTTATAAAAGTGCCAGCCATACTCTTAAATTTTTATTCTTCTGCTGAGTTAAGCTTCTATTCCCTCTTACACAGCCTACTTGTCTTAAGTCTCCTGCTGCGCTCCAGGGGTGGGACCTTCTTCCATTGCCTAGATACCTGCTGATGTTAGAGCCCAGACTTCCTCATTCCTACATTCCCTATATATACCCAGCACTTCCTCAGAATAAACAAGACTTGATCAGAATTTGTCTTGTCTCCATTCTTTGTGTCTCCTGTCCCTTCTCATCCTCACTCCCCTTCTAGGGTCCTGGTTGACTAGCCCGTGAGTCAGGACAATATAACCATTGTTAATTTGATGTTTTTGTTTTGAAAATCTATAACATATGCATTGTTCTTGTTACTATGATTCTGTCTTTATTTTTGCTATATATCTGTGCTTTTATTTTTGTTTATACTCTTTAAAATAAAATAAAATTTAAAAATATTTTAAACCTTATTGAAAGGGATCATAGGAAAACTTGAAAAGCAATGAAAGTTTGTCTATGGCACCAAATCTAATAGTCACCTCTGATTTCTTCTATGCAGATGGCCTTGAAAACATAGATCTGCCTTTTCAAAATGTCCCACATTCAATCTCCAAAACCAAAAGAGTAAAATTGAAGCTTTATTTTTACATCAGACATTTTCTAGTTTCAGTGTAATACCAGTCCATAAAATCTACTCTCAAGAGGGGCCTGCCCCTTAGCTCAGTTCTTTAAGTGGCTGCATCAACAAAGCAGTCAGGCTCAGGTTGCTGTGGTTCGATCCCCACAACTCCAGCCAGCCAAACCTGCCCTGAAGGCATTCAGAGAAAAAAAAAAAAAAAACTACTCTCAGATATTATGTTCTCAAAATTTTTACTATTCTATTTTTCCTGAATCAAAAATACCTTTTGTCTCAAACTTTAAGTACAGTTCTTGATAGTAACCAGGGACAAGAATAAATATTATAGGCTGTTCATTTACTCTGTCACATACGTGGTTTCATGGCTGCCTTCCCCTCTCTACTTAAAGAAAGGCAGATAGTTGAAAATGGCCTTTTGACTGGAGCTAATGCCTCTGTAATACCAGTATTCCAACACCTTCGCTATAGATCCTCCCTTAATAAAACCAATTCCTCTCAAGAGATGCATTGAATGTCAAAATAACATGATTAAACTGTGGTTGAATGCAACTATAAATTTCAAAGAAATGTTTTGGTTTTGAAATGAGGAAGATCATGTGCTCATTCATCCAGATGAAGGGAGAGGCAGTCCCCAGCTTGGCTGGCTGGACGGGTTTAGCATGACGCATCCTGTCCATCATGGCCCCCCAATCTTCTCTGGTAGTTTTTCATGCATGAGCTGCTTTTTCATGCTTAATGAGGAGCAGTTTTAGCACAGATAAAAAATTCAACAAGCCACCTATTCATGAATACGCAACATTTCTTTAGCAGCTATGCTGCCAAAGAATAATTCAGCCGCTCATCCAGCTGCTGT
>NW_004524944.1:790714-791949 GCF_000260255.1 Octodon degus | reverse complement strand
ATTACCATGATTTGGTGACAGCTCTTAAAAAACAAGGAACTCCTGAACTTTTGGGTTCCATGAAGTGAACATTCAGCATGGCTCAGGCAAGTCTGCCGGCTTGCAAAGGCCTGGTGGGAGTGAGTTTGGTCCCTGCTGCAGCCAGCAAGAAGATGATGCTCAGCCTGATCCCCAGCAAACAGACCGAGAATGGCAAGTGGGTGAGTAGCCCCAATGCACTAGCCAGGGCCACAGGAAAGTCAGTGGTAAGTCCCAGAGCCGCAAAGATGACAACAGCTTGGCAGAGGCCTCTCATTCAAAAAAGACTGTTAAAAAGGTGGTAGTAGTAGAACAAAATGGTTCATTTCAAGTAAAGATTCCAAAAAAATTTATTTACAAGCATTGCTTTGGAGCCTTTAGGAGCAGTTACCACCTCAAGAGGCACATCTTTATTCAAACTGGTGAGAAACCATTTGAGTGTGACATTTGTGATATGTGCTTCATCCAGAAATACCACCAGGAAACTCACAACTGTGTGCACAGTGGTGAAAAGCCTTACCAGTGTGAACCATGATATCATCAATATTTTTCTTGGACAGATCGATTTCTCAGAAACTAAGGGATGTGCCAAGGGTGCCAGTCCAAGACTTCCAACGGGGCAGTTTTCTCTATAAGTACAAGGCTCCCTAGGTGGTAGGAGTGATCAGAAGAATCTACTGAAGAGTGCACCCTCCCTGATCTGATGGTCCCACCACCATCTCATCTGATTTGTTCCCTCCTGACAGAGTGAACCCAACAAGCCAGAAGAATGCTTCAGGGGACAGTGACTACAGCACCTGTGCTTTGTAAATAATCTGAGACTATGAGTATCTCGGGAAATTCCTACAGCATTCCTGGGTAAGGGAGCTAGTCCCTGAGCCCTTGGCTGAGGTCATAGATGGGGACTTAACGGTGTAGGAGCAAGACTGAAGTATGGCTCCCACAACCTTGGACTCCAGCTGGCAACTGAAATGGAAGAGATTGGAGAAGGGAGTTTGTTCTATTCTTGTTTTTGTTTATCCAAAAGCAGTTTCAGCAGGTAAAATGTGAATGCAGGTAATCTGGAGGTATGAAGTCCTGGTCCAAAGTAGGGACTATGGTTACTTTCCCCTAAAATTGAGCTTCTGTTAGAGTAGATACTCAGTGCTCCACCAACCTACATCTCACCTCCTATTTGAGAGAGAATAGAGAGTCCCAGCCGAGGAGCAGAGTGGGCC
>NW_004524944.1:783257-786009 GCF_000260255.1 Octodon degus | reverse complement strand
ACAAAGATTTTGAGCAAGGAATCATTTTTAAAGGAGTTCTCTCCTTGTGCCCTCTTAGAAACAACCCAGGACTAACTTGACTAACAACTGTTTAGGAAACAGGGATTTGTCAGCACCTCACACAACTGCTCAGGAGTAGGTGCAGTTCTTCCTGCCAAGTCCTATCACTGTATTCAGGTAGAGGAGATAGGGGTCTGGCCTTTGGTCTCAAAGAAGAAGATCTTGGCCTCCTTAGTAGCTGTTGCACCCAACAAAGAATGGGGCATAAGGAATGCTGCTTAGAGAAAGGGCCACAGGGAAAAACCTACTGTTGGTTTTATTCTTAACCATGTTCTTTGCTCCTCTGCACCAAAACCACCATGTCCACCCCAAGAAAATTCATGAGATGTGTGTCTGAAACATGACTGTTCTTGTCTATATGCTTGGAGGAGATGTATTATTGAATGAAGCCCTTCTCTGGCCCTTGGCTGAAGGGAGATGAACATAAGACAATGCCTCACACCCACACCTGAAAGGAGCTTGAGGTGCCAGCAAAAGGCTTGAGAATACATTTAGAGAACAGAAGGGCTTTGTTCAATAAGGGTTTTTTCAGATATGTTCAACAGGTTAGTGTTTAGTGTATTTCTGACCCAAACTACAACATATGTGTGAGAATTTTCTCCTTTTTTTCTTTCTTTATTTTATTTTGGCAGAAATGGGGATTGAACTCAGTCCTTGCACTTGTCAGGGCAGCACTTATTCTACTGAGCCATAGCCCTGACCCCTGAATTTTCTAAGGTGATATAAAAGACCCTCTTTTTTTCCTGCTTAAAAAAATAGAATAATTAATTTATAAGAGAAAAAAACAGACATTGTAGAAGTTGAAATGTTTATATAATGAAAAAAGACAAATTACTATAAAATCCCCTTCATAGTTGGTCAGATATCCTTAGAATAAGACTTCTCTCTGCTACCCTATAAATTTCTATTTAGTCTTTAAATCTATACTATTAGCAATTTTTATGCTTAATCTTATTTTAAACAGATCCCAATATTTGCCCATGGTGGAATTCACTAATTACAGATTATCCCACATAGCATAATAACTAGGAAATTTTTCAGAGTATGTGAAACGAGTATTTTCAGGTGCTGAACAACACCATACTTTGGTGAGGTCTTGCAGAGAAAGAGAAACAAATAAGAGAAGCCCACAGTTGACCTGTACAGACTCAGATTGCTTCCCAAAGGTACTTTTCAATCCACATGTAGGAGCAGAGATGCAGCAGAGACAGTGATGCTACTGAGATTAGGAGACAAGGATCAGAGGTGAGAGAAATAGACGCATCTGGAATTGGAGAGATAATAAGAAACAGAGAAAACTCCAGAAATAAGAAATGCCTTAAATCTGACTGAATACTGTTTCACATACAGACTGAGGCTATAAGAAATGAGGTGAAGTACAGCCCCTGTGCAGAGAGACCCCTGAGTTCTCACCAGCCTGCAGTTTGTTTTCAAAACTCTAGGACCTTCAGAAGATACTCCAGAAAGACAAAGCTATTTAAGTAAAGTCTGTTTTAAATTTTTGAGGGTAACAATTAAAAATGACTCAGCAGAATAAAGTTGATCTTCAAATGTAGTAAGTGCCTGAGATAGCAAAAGCATAAACTTCAAGGAAGGAAGCAAAAGCCATATCTTCACAAACAGCATTGTAAAATTCTAGGCTCCCATCAGCACTTTCCAAACCCAGCAAAAAGAAAAACATCATGAACCTTACTCAAGTGAAAATTTAATAAATAGTGATGAACTAGAAATCACAGAAGTTATTCCATTAACGAAAACTAAAAATAGCAAGAATACAAGTCTATTTGTGTTCAAAAGTTTGAAAAAGAACTTGAATATAATGAGGAAATAGAAACTTCAATAAAAAGTGTAAAGCATTCAAAGGAACTAAATGGAAATTCTGCAGCAAAATATAATTAAATAAAAAATCACTTTAGAGATTAACAAAAGATTACATTAATGAAGAAAAGATTTGCAAAATTCAAGATCAAACACCTGAAACAATGCAAGGAAGAAAAAATCCCTAACAATTAGCAAGCGCTTCAGTGATCTCTGAGGCAATATCATTTTGATAATAATATAATAGCAGTTCCAGAAAAAAAAATAGGCAAGGAAAAACATAAAAGTACTTGCAGAACATTATAAATTTGATACTAAATATAAATAAGGATCTAAGAACTTTACATAACAAAAGCAGAGCAAACAACAAAAAAATCACATCAAAACACAAGATAAGCAAATTTCTCATAATGAGTAATAAGAAGATAATACCTAGTAAATCTGCTAAGCAGGAAAAACCATAATCACATGAGAATATGCTAAAATGATCTTTTATTTGGAACCATAAAAAGAGCCAAAGCCAAATACAATGTATGTGAAGTGCTGAAGGAAAATAACTATATTCAGAGAAATTTTTATAAAGAAATTGAAATCAAATATACATTTCCAAACCAATAAAAGCTGAAATCGACAGACCCAGAGCGCAGGCCCGGCGAGTGAGTGAGACGACCCGGGCCAGCGGGATCCTGAAAAGACCCAGAGCGCAGGCCTGGCGAGTGAGTGAGACGACCCGGGCCGTGGGATCCTGAACAGACCCAGAGCGCAGGCCCCGCGAGTGAGTGAGATGACCCAGGCCGCGGGATCCTGAGCAGACCTGGAGCGTAGGCCGGTGAGAAAGTGAGATGACCCAGGCCACGAGATCCTGAACAGACCC
>NW_004524944.1:777818-778953 GCF_000260255.1 Octodon degus | reverse complement strand
TATATGTGATCTCTACACTGCAAATCACAAAACATTTCTTAAAATTTTATAACCTAAATAAATAGCTATAACTTATTTATGGATCTAAAGACTCAATTTTGTTTTCAGAGATCAACTCTACCCCAGATGATATTTAGTTTTGATTAAATATTATTTAAAATCTCAATAGGATCTTCATAGAAAATGACAAGTATATTCTAAAATTTTATGGCAACTGAATTTTTTGAGCATCCTAAAATAGAAACTTAAAAAGTAACAAATTGAAAAGGGTATCATTGCCTAATTTACTGATAAAGTTACCGTAATCAAGTAATTAGATAAAAATGTTAATGGAATACTGTGGAGATGGGAAGAAGATCTGGGGAAGGAGGAAGAGAAGGAGGTAGAAGAGGAAGGGAGAAATAGAATGATCAAGATATACATAATATAGAAAATATATAAATCACATATACCCAAAGGTGAATGCAACTGTTATGCATTACTAATATATACTAAAGAAAATATTCCATAATAAAAGTACAATAAAACAGAATGAAAAGTTCTAGTAGACACAATCACAAAATTAAATAAGTTTCAGAAAAAGTCAATGTGGATAAAGAAAAGCCATTTTTACCAATTGCTACTGGGACAACCAACTATTAATATACTTGAATAAATATTTCTCAAACTGGATATTAAGGTGGAAAAATGATCCTTAAACCCTACCACAAATATATACAAAAATTAACTTAAAGTGTATCGCTGACATAATTATAAAAACAGAAACTATACAAGCTCTAGAATCAAAAGGCAAACAAATATGTGAACCTCAACACATCATAAGGAAAGGATTTCTCAAAAGGATCTAGAAAGTAATAAACATAAGAGAAAATGTGTGAAAAATGGACTTTAAAATTAAAATTGTGTTCATCAAACTACTGAAATAAATAGAAAAAGGAAGCTATAGCTCAAGAGAAAATATTTGCATTGACCAAGGAACTGTATCCATAATATATAAAGAACAATGAAACATTTCAATAATGAAGAAATAACCCAGTAAACATAATTGACATAATTATAAAAACAGAAACTATAAAAGTTTGTAATCTAAGCAAGCATAGTAAATGTTTGTTTCCTAGAAGTGAAAGATGACTCT
>NW_004524944.1:769585-774035 GCF_000260255.1 Octodon degus | reverse complement strand
ATCTGAAAACATCATATCATAGTGATATATGTGTGCCTATGTTTATAGCAGCACAATTTGTGATAGCCAAATCTTGGAAACAACCAAGATGCCCATCAACTGAGGAATGGTTGTAAAAGATGTGGTATTTTTACACAATGGAGTATTATTCAGCTATTAAGAATGATAAACTTGAAGCCTTTATATTTAAGTGGATGCCACTTGAACATATACTCATAAGTGAAATAAACCAGACACACATGTGTAACTATCATATAGTCTCCCTAGTATAAGAATTCAAAAGAAGAAATACTGTTAGAAAGGTATAATACAAGTAAAAGGAAAGCAGGATCTCAAGGACTAACTAATCAAGAGAGGGAAATGAGAAGAGCTAGGAAATATGAATAAGTCAAGCCATACAGTTATATGTAAAAGATGAGCAAGGCAATGATCCTGAGAATCTTCAGAAGATTTTTGAATCTGGCAGTTAATTGAAAAGATTCTCACCCTGACTATCTATATATACTGATACCTGTGAACTAAGCTAATGCACTGCATATGGTAATTTGTAATAGTAGTTTCATGCTTGGAGTGCCTGTCATTCTGATCTTCTGAATTTGGGCTCCTTGTAATGACATGCCAGTTGCTGCTATGATATCTCTTGGGTTGATGGTTGTTCAAGAACAAGGGGTGGTGATTGAAAGCGAGACAAGAAAAGGAATATTGTGGGACTGTCCTGCTTCTGGGTTGTATATGGAGATGTTTTTGGACTTATGTGTAAACATAAGAAGTATATAATTCTTTATACCTATTTTTAAAATGTATTCTAATTTTTAAATGTTTTTATCATATTCTGTAGTGACTTAAATTTCAGCATATCAATACCTGATGAAAAATACCTGTTCCATATTATGCCTAGGATATTTGATATGCAGACAGACAGTGAGGTTAAGCTTAACAGCCTAAGTTGTATGGTAATAACAATAAGCTTGTCTTCTGGATGATTAACAACCTAAGTTTGAAGACCAAAATTAGAGAAAAAGGAGGGCTGCAAGAAAAGCCAACATTTTGGCCCTAGCTTTCTAAGGTCAATTAAGACTCAGGTCATATGGGAACTTGTACTGTGACATCATGTAACTCAGTAGTGTCCCAAATTTTCTGATCAAGGAGATTATGGGGACAAAGACGAAAGTGATCGATGATGTAGTGCCTAGGGAGTGTCACATGGAGAGAAAACTTTCTCTCAGGCTTTCACAGAGAGCACATTGGCCAAGCAATGGCCGTGACTCATCCACATGGCTCACACTGACAAGGTTCTACAATCTGAGGTACAGGATCTCAGGATAAATCCTGAGGGAATTTCTCTGACCTTATCAGACCCAAAAGCTACAACTCTTGTTGCATAGGTCTGCTTTACCTTGGTCTTAACCACCCAGCAGAAAAGTATAAAAACGAAATATAAGAAGTGAAGCCATGCTGTTATGTTGAGCTGTAGGTGACTCAGGTCAACAATTTCTGACATTGCCATTAGTGCAGAAGACCAAATACTATTATGGGTTACTGGACTCTTGTAGAATATTTTGCTGAGTTTACTACACCTATAATATTCAAATAACAGAAGTTAACAAAAAAACGGGATACAGATGAATGTCCATTTTGTATCTTTTTATTCAAAGTGGTTAGAATAGATATATAGTTACATTCTCTTAATGAATAGAGGGATTTGTTCTAATGGTTTTTGTAAATAGGATATCATGTCTGCATCTTGTACAGCTATTAACCACTAGGAAGAATGTATGCAATGTGTTAATTATTGAAACTGTCCTACCAATTTGATTTGAAAATGTCTCATTGCTATTTGTTTATCAATATAATTATGGGGAAAAATAAATAAATAAAAAAAATCAAGTGGAGCTGTATGTAAGTTCATACCCTACAACTTATTAGATGCATGTAGCATTGAGAAAATTATTTAATACCAATCAACTTCAAACTCACTCTTGCAATATTAGCAGCTGTTATGGTGTATGATGTTGAGGATTAAATGAAATAAACAAAATCAATCATTCAAATCCTAAAGAATTTAACAGAAGTAACTGTTAACCAAAGTTATGACTTGTATCTAGATGTCCCCTTAATGGACTCTTGTGTTCCTAGGCGGGGCTTTCAATGGTGGCTATATTTAGGGTGTGTAGCTATGCATTAAATATATGCAATAACTAAATTAGTCCTTTGATTGATTTAGCATAGTTCTTGGGTTGCATAGTTGGAAAATCTACCTAAGTGTGGATAGCGCTAAGCAATAGGCTTGTAGCCTAGACAGGGAAAAAGGGAAAGGGAGACTAATTGCTTGTGCTTTCTGGCTACCTTGCCATGGACTGCTTTTTCTCTGCCATGACACCCTGACTTGAAGCAGCCAAATATAGACTGAAACCTATACCAACTGAATTGAAATAAACCTTTCTTCCTTTAACTTGTGAATGTCAGATATTTTCTCCCACAAATGCATAGTAACCAAGACAACCAATAATTTCAATGTAATGTGCTTTTGATATATCACTGATACTATGAGAATTCAGAAAAAGAGATAACAGTCTTAGAAAGATAAATTATCTTAAAGTGTGTCTCAGTGACATTTTGAAGAATAACAATTACCCAGGAGAATTTAGGACTCCATAAACTCCAGAGAAAGGAAAGAACATAAATGTAGTATCAAAAGTAAAATGTAAAAATCCATAGTTGCTGGAGTGCAAAGCACACAGAAGCATAAATTCAGGACCAGGTTTTATAGAAGATTTTCTATGGCATATTAAGAAACTTGAGCTTTAAGTGATAGTAACTTTTCATTTTAGAAACACAGATGCCTCTCTCAAAGTTTTATCTGAAGTTGTCAAGGTTGTTTTCTAAAAGAGCAGTTAGAGGTTTTTCACAAAATTTCAGGTAAAAAATAATAAAGCACGTTTCAGAGCAGCTGCAGAAGGAACAATATGCTGGGAAAGTTCTAATAAATTCTAAGGTAGTAAGGAGTGAAGGCAACAACACCCTATCTATTCTGGGGTGGTGAAAATGTCATAGGATTATAGGAAGAGGAACAAGGTCATTTTTGAGCATGATGAATTCAAGATGCCTATAGGGACCTCAAGAAGACATTTCCCCAGGTAAACCTGCATCTGGAGCTCAGAGGGGACTTCCAAAAGGTAATGCATACTGAGGAGTCAGCAGGTATAAGGTTACAGACCTATTAGCAGACCTAATAAGATCTACTGTGGGGGAGAGCCAGGCTTGGAGAATGAGGAAGAAAAATGGCCAGTTCTTTCCCCTAGGAGGGAATGATGGTGGCCAGTTTTACTGATGGTGAAGGCAAGACATTCTGAGGACCGGGCAGGAAAAGTTAAAAGTGAAACCATCTGCATCTACATGACTTAGATAAGTGTTTAGACATCTTTCATCAAAAGGATTCGGTTCTTTGTTCTAGGAAAACTTTTCCAGGGAAAAGTAAGATTGTAAACCAGAAAATGATTCAACCAATTGTTTTATGAAATTCCTACAGAAAAATTTGTGAATGAGTACATTCACCTGAGAAAAGAGCCCAAAATGAACAAATTTATCCAACAGAAGTTTGTTTATAGAGATGTCCTTTGGGAGATTTATGTGACACCCCCAATTTGTGCCAACCTTGAGATCTGTGATGACAACATTCTGTAAATATTCTGCTTCCAATTTCTTATTTTGGAACACTGCTAAAATTGTCAAGCTGATATTGTCCTTACTCTGACATACTCAATAAAATTTTGCTTTGATAATAGATTCTCAGGTGGCCATTTAGGGGGTTCAAATAGAAGCACAGTGTGGGACTTATTTGATTGAAAGTTCTAGAGGACATCAGCAAATACTGCATCTAGATTTAAAGATGAAAGGAGACAATGAATGGAGGGAAGGATTGGCAAAATTCTTAACTTTGCTTGATAGAGGTAAAAAGAATGGGCTGGTGGTGACAGCTATGAAGTATCACTGGGAAATCCAATGATTCTAAGCACTTAGGAAGCATTCTTTCATAAGTAACTTTCAAATTGTAAGTGGATATCTTTCTATCAGGAAAGAGGTTTTTAGAAAATTCCTCTGACCTTTTACATAAGACCTCTGTAAATACAACACAGATTATGTAGTTTACACAATATGTATTATAGGAAATGAGCAGTCTTTACAAAGAACATTGAGGGAGAAAAACACACTTTTTATCTTTTATTTATTTGGTATAGCATCTCACTTCACAGCTTGGAACTGTAGTGATCTTCCTATCTCAGCCTCTCCAGTGCTGGGATTACAGGAGTGCACCACTGTGCCTGGTTTCAGTGGCTGTCACAGTGTTTCCAAGGTTTCAGGCCAGTGCTACTTGTGGTCCTGGGGATCAAATATGGGTCCTTGCACTTGCCAGGCACATGCTTAGACTGCCCAGCTATCTTCCAAGCCC
>NW_004524944.1:768225-769452 GCF_000260255.1 Octodon degus | reverse complement strand
TACAAATTCCACGTTATTTGATCTGAGCACAACTGCACACAATGATTGAAAACTGACTTCAACTGGTTTTATGGTGTTAAATCCATGTGCTTGGAAGTCACTATTCTGATGAAGACATAGCACAATGACTGTGAAACAAACTAAAAAAATTAAAAAAGAAGCCAGAAAAGTGATGTCAGGATTCTTTAAATCAATCTTTAAGAGAACCAATTCAAAGTTTAAAATACAATCTCTTGCATGTGGGTCCTAATAAGTTGTTATCTGTATTTGATTGTTGAATTATTTGACTTCCATAATATGTGATTAGCAGTTCCTTATCATGTCATTTGTTATTTTGTTTTTTTAAATGCAGTTACACAGATATTTGTATACTTGTGAAAATCTAGTTAGTAATTAGTAAAAATGGTTCCTTATTCACTTCTGCTGCTATATGATATAGACATTCAATTAGTCTTTTTTTTTTCTTCAGTACTGGGGATCAAACTCAGGACCTTGTGCTTACCAGGCAGATGCTTATGCTGATGAGCTATCTTCCCAGCCCACAACATTCTTTTGATCAAGAGTGGTAAAGTCAAATTCCTTCTCCTGTTCAAAAACCAGAATTTTTGTTGACTGTGTAAATCCAGTTGCTCATTGGAATGATGAACTGAAACTACCTATTCTCTTCAATGTCTTATCTGATTGATACAAACCAGAAAAACATTTTATTGGGGGTGTTGGTGATCAAATAAGATACAGAATTGATTTAAATTCAATAACTTAAGATTTATAACTTGGTATTCTTGCTTATTTTGTATCCAGCACTATCTAGTAAGCAAACTAAGTCAGTAAAAACAGTATTTTTTGTTTTTGTTTTGGCATTTTAGGGAAGGGTCTACAGCGTGTTCAGGGTCTCATTATTAGAATGGACTCATAGTGATCTGCCCATTTACAGCCTCCCAAGAACTGGGATTACAGGTGCATGCCACCACACACAGTCTCAATTGCCATCTCAGTGCACCCCAGGGCAGCGCCAGCACGGCAAGCCCGGGGATCAAACTACTGGACCCTGTGTCCATTTGTGGGTGCTGTAATCCACTGAGTTATTTGGCCAGCCCAAGCACTGTTTGTTTGTTTTTTATTAAGACTACTACACAGATGTCAAGACAAATCCTGAGGGCATTTCACTGACCTTCTCAGACCAAAAAGCTACAACTCTTGTTGCATAGGTCCTGCTTTACCTTGGTC
>NW_004524944.1:765314-767200 GCF_000260255.1 Octodon degus | reverse complement strand
CCATGTTTTGAGGATAACTTCAGTTTTACCAAAAGGCTGATATATTTCAACATTTTGAAAATGTCAGTATTAATTTTCAGTTGGCAGAGGTAACTTAACCAGCTACTATTATGCTTGGTACTAAGAGATATATCTTTCAATAAAATTATTGCAATGCAACAAAAATATTAATAATTGTACATTTTAATCTTCCAGGAGATCTTTGGTTAGGGCTAAACTTTTAGGGCTTTTTAGGGCCCCAAAGTGATTAAGGTTGTCCACTTTGAAAATGTAAAGAAACATCAGCTTGTGGCATTGTTGTGTTGTGCTTTGTACTTTTTCTCACAAAAATTTTCAATTCCTGTCTGAAAACTGGATTTCAAGTGTTGGTTTTCAGTTCCTATGCAATGCTATTTGTTTATAAAAGTGGAAAGGAGAATAGATATTTTTAAAACTTTTTGGAAAAATGTAAAAAAAAATACTACACAGAGATTTCCCATTCTGTAGCTTGTGTTGTGATTGACACCCCCATCCAAGCAAAAGAGTCAGCAACCACCAAAACTGCGATTACCCAGTATGAACACAATGAATATTGGGCAAACCATTACAATTTGGACTTTTACATTTAAATATGAATGGATTTCCCCTTTGGCCTTTTTCTACACAAGCATTCTTTATACATAGCTTTTCAAGGTAAGCAATTTATTTTCTAACTAATAGAAATTATCTACTAGGCTAGCCTAATTCCACAAAAATATCTACAATCCTTTCATCATTTTAAGGAACAAGCCAATATAACCAAAATCTCTGCTGACATAATATATTAGGCTAATGTCCCACAGCTTGAAAAGTTCTTCACCCATTCTCCTACCCAATGATGTATGAGATACAAATCACTACTCCAAAACAGCCATATTAAATGGCATATTTTGTTACTGATTTAATCATTAAAGTGAAATCAATGAGTTAAATTAATGTGTATGCATAGAAGTTGTCATGTTATATTTTGCTTCTGTATTACTTATGAATATTTGAGTCTTGCAATTTTCTTAACTTTTAGCCTGAGGATGCAATTCTGCACACTTGAAAAGTTTTTGCTTAAAATCAAAAATAAAATAGAAAAGCAATTAGCAGAACATTTGTAATAGATGTTTATACTGCATTGTAAATTTTCACTGTCTGTTTTATGTCAGTCTAAGTTGCCTCATGGTAAAATGATCCCTAATATTATCAAAATGGACTGTCTTAGTCAATTTGTGTTTAGAAAAAATAATCAGACCCAATTCCTTTCTGTAATAAACTCCATGCACTGCTTGTTCAGGCATTCACTGTGGGTGAGGCTGAGGAGGAATTTTGAAGCCCATGGATTTGGTTTGTAAAGTTTTAGAGTTCAAAGACAAGTGAAATATTACCTAAGGGGAAAATCTCTACATTTGATATCATTAAGAAAAGTTGATACTATACACCAAGCATCTGGCTGTAAGTACACTACAACTTATTTTTTATGTCACTAGAAAATTATCAGGCTGAAAAAGTACATTTTAGAAATTTTGATAGACTCATAAATAATTTATTTGGTGAATATCAGTTTTTTAAGCATTTCTTGGCTGTTTCTTACTAAACCTGTGACTTCAGGTAAGCATTTGACAACTATATACCTCAATTTTCTTATCTCTAAAATGGTAGCAATGATGTACACGAGGCAGATTTTTGAGAGTCTAAGTATTGGCACTTGGTAAACAGACAGTGTCACACACAGGCACATTAACAATATACACAAAGTTTTCAGAAAAAAACGTGTATGTTGGATGACTGCTGGTGTTCAAGAATTACCACTTATTAACTCTTTGCCTACTTCTATGCATTCAAGAGTATTATCTATTCTGTCCCAGCATTTGAGTGTGTTA
>NW_004524944.1:761648-764609 GCF_000260255.1 Octodon degus | reverse complement strand
AAAAAAAAAAAAAAAAAAAAAAAAAAAAAAAAAAAAGAAAGAAATAAAGAAATAAAAATCTAATTGTGTGAGGTATGTTGTCAATATTTTGATAAAGATTGCATGAAATCTGTATAATAATGTTGATAGTATGTCCATTTTCACTATGTTGGTTCTTCCTACTCAAGAGCAAGAGATATTGTTCCATTTTCTGATGTCCTCTTCAATCTCCTTTTTCAAAGTATTATAATTTTCTTTGTTATATTGATTCCTAAAAATTTCATTTTTTAAATGTGATTGTGAAAGATGTGGTTTCCTTAATTTCTCTCTCAACAAGTTCATTATTTTTGTACAGGAATGCTACTGATTTTTCAGTGTTGACTGTGCATACTGCTATGCTACAGAATTTGATTACTAAATCTTTTGCTAGAGTTTTCAGGCTCTTCTACATAGAGCATCGTGTCATTTGTCAATAATGATAATTTAAACTCTTACTTTCTTTTACCTGCTTCTTTATTTCTTTCTCTTATATAATTGTTCTATCTAGGGTTTCCAGAACTGTACTGAAAAGGAGTGGTGATAGTAGACATCTTTGTTTTGTTACTGATTTTAGAATAAGGGCTTTCAGTTTTTGACCATTAAGTATGATACTGGCTGTTGATTTAGTATAGCTGGTTTTTATCAGATTGAGATGAAGACCATCTATTCCAATTTTCCATAGGGTTTTCATCACGAATGGGTGACTTTGTCAAATGCTGTCTTTTTTACATCTATTGAGATGATCATATGATTTTTGTACTTGCCAAGAATATAATATAATTTTGCTTTACAAAGTTGATTGGCAAAATGCCTACATCTCTAGACTAAATCTTATCAGGCCATAGTGGATAATCCTCTTGATGACTTGCTGTATGCTGTTTGTCACTATCTTTTTGAGGATTTTTGCATCTATGTTCACTAGGAAGATTGGCTTGTCCTCCTCTGGTTTTGGTATCAGGGCACTGGTTGCTTCCAGCAATGACTTTGAGAGTATTTCTTCCCTTTCAATTTCATTAAAGAGCTTGAGGAGTAGTGGCATTAGGTCTCTAAATTTCTCATAGAATTCAACAGCAAATCTGTCAGGACCTGGGCTTTTTGGGTTCATAGGCTTTTAATTATATTTTCAATTTTGTTGACTGATATTGAGTTATTTAGAATCTTTATATCTTTGTGACTTGGCTTTGGTAATTCATACATATCTTGGAATATTTCCATTTCTTCTGTTTTTCATCTTATTAGAGCAAAGGTTCAGGAAGTAGATATTAAAGATCTAGATTTCTACAAGGCCCACTGTGATTTCATCCTTTGTATTCCTAATTGCATAGATTTGAGCCTTTTCTTTCTTTTTATTTTAAATGATCATTTACATTTTTATGTACATAGATTGGCTAAGGGGTTGATAACTTTATTTGGTCTTTAAAAACAACAACTCTTTTGGGGCCAGGGAGATGGCTCGGTGGAATAAGCACTTCCCTGACAAGTGCAAGGGCCTGAGTTCATTCCCCGGTTCCGAAAAAAAAAAAAAAAAAAAAAAAAAAAAACTCTTTAATTCATTAATCTTTATGAACAAAACGTTGATCACACAGGAATTACATAGAATCAATAACAGAGTTCATCATATTAAAAAGCTTTGAATAGCAAAAGAAAATCAACAACAAAGTGAGAAGAAAAGCCACAGGGAGGAAAAAAAATTGTCAGCTGTTCCTCACACAAAGGACTAATATCTAGAGTATATAAGGAACACACAAAAAAATCAGATTCCCTCAGATTTAAAGACCCATTCCAAAAATAGGTATCTGAAATGAATAGACACTTCTCAGATGAAGAAGTAGAAATGCCAAGTAAATATATGAAAAATTGTTCAACATCTCTGGTCATTCCAGAAATGCAAATTCAAACAACACTGACATTCCATCTCACTCCAGAAGGAATACCTATCATCAAAAAACAAACAAAAAAAAAAAAATGCTGACAAGGTTGTAGGAAAAAAAATGAACCCTTCTTTACTGTTGGAGATTAAGCTACTATGAAAATCCAAGTGGAGATTCCTCAAAAAGCTAAGACTAGAGCTTCCATTCAACCCAAATATTCTCCTTTGGACCTTCCTGAACAAATTAAAAATATCATACCTCAGCATTTTGTAAACCTCCATGTTTATAGCAGGAGAGTTTGTAACAGATAAATCTTTTTTTTATTTTTCCTGTACTTTAGGGAAGGGTCTACATGGTGTTCAGGGTCTCACAACTAGATCAGACTTGTAGTGATCCACCTGTTTACAATCTCTCAAGAGCTGGGATTACAGGTATGAGCCACCAGGCCCAGCCTCAATTGCTGTCTCAGCAAGCCTCGGGTGTGGGACCTGCATGGCAGGCCCGGGGATGGAAACCCAGACACTGAGCCTGTTTCAGGCACTTTAATATGCTGAGCTATTTGGCCATCCTTGGAATAGACGTATCTTGGAAACAGCCCAAATGTCCATCAAATGATGAATGGATAAAGAAAATGTGTTTTTGTTATGTAATGGAGTACACATAATCTGCCTTAAAGAAGGACACACTTAACACTTTTCTAAGTAAATGGATGCACCTTAAGACCACACTCATCAGTAAAGTAAATTGGACACACAATTTGAAACATTATGTATTTTTGGGTGCTAGAAATAAAAAATGATGCTTGTTTTGGCAGCACAAATACTAAAATTGGAAGGATATAGAGAGGATTAGCATGGCCTCTGTGTAAGGATGACATGCAATTTCAGGAAGAGTTCCATATTTTTTATCTCAACCTCAGAAAGAATGGCTATCATAAAGAAGTCAACCAACAAGAAATGTTGGAGAGACTGTGGGGAAAAATGAACCTTCTCCACTGCGGTTGGGAATGTAGTCTGGTGCAACCATTATGGAAATCAGTGTGGAGACTCCTTAAAAAATTAGGACTGGAAGT
>NW_004524944.1:739858-756171 GCF_000260255.1 Octodon degus | reverse complement strand
TTAAAATATTTTTTATTTTTTTATTTTTTTCTTCATATTCTGTAGGACTTAAAGTTTAACGTATCAATACTTGATGGAAAGTACCTGTTCCATGTTATGTCCACAATATTCAGACAATAGTTATGTCTACAATATTCAGACAGATAGTGAGGTTAAGCTCAACTGCCTTTGTTGTAGAGAAATAATAATAAGCTTCTCTTCTGGAGGGTTAACAACCTAAGTTTGCAGACCAAAATTAGAGAAAAAGTTGGGCTGCAAGGACAGCCCACATTTTGGCCCTAGCTTTTCAAGTTCAGTGAAGACTCAGGACATAGGAGACCCTGTACTGTAACATAATATAACTCAGTTATGTCACAGATTTTCTGATCAAGGAGATTATGGGGCCACAGAGCAAAGTGATTGAAGATGTATAGTGTGCCTAAAAAGAGTCACAGAGAGAGAAAACCTTCTCTCAGGCTTTCAAAGAGAACAAATTGGTCAGCAGTGGTCGTGACTCATCCACATGGCTGACACTGACGAAAGATCTACAAACTGCAATACAGGTTTCAGGTTGAATCCTGAGGAGATTTGACTGACCTTGTCAGATACATAAATTACATTTCTTGTTATATAGGTCTTGCTTTATCTTGGTCTTAACCATCCAGCGGAAATGTGTAAAACCGAAGTATAAAAAGTAAAGCCATATTAATATGCTCAGCTGTAAAAGGTTCAAGTCAACAACTTCTGACATTGCCAGTCCTACAGAAAACCCACTACTATTATGGATCACTGGACTATATTGGAATATTTTGCTGAATTCATGCACCTCGATTTTTTTAAATATTTAAATGATAATGGAATACCCTTCTCTGACAAAACTAAACCAAAAAGGGAGATACAAATGAACGACCATTTTGTATCTTTATATGCAAAATAGGATAGATATACAGGTGCAGTCTCTTAATTCAGTGAATAAAGAGATTTGTTCTAATAGGTTTTGTGGACAAGATATCATGTCTGCATCTTGTACAATGAATAACCACTAAGACAACAATATATAGAGTATTAATTATTGAAACTGTGCTAGTAATCGGTTTTGAAACTGTCCCATTGCTATTTGCTTCTCAATAAAATTATTTTAAAAAAGGAAACAAAAAATGTAAATAAGGACCAAAACATATAAGAAGATTTGAAGAAATAAGAAAAATGTTCAAATTGGTAGGAGAGAAGGGAGAGGATGGGTTAAAGGAAGGAAGAGAAAGGGAATAAAAGGAAGACTAAATGGAAACAAATCTTTTGTGAATAAGGAGAGGAAGAAAAGTTAAAGAGGGGAAAAAAGAAAAAAGAAAAGAGGGGAGTGGAAAAACTTAAGTTATACAATGTACAAATTCAAACTTCTTTTTTTTTTTAGGGGGGGGGCTTGGGGAACTGGGGATTGAACTCAGGCCCTTGTGCTTGCCAGGCAAGTGCTTATTCTACTCATGCTCAAACTTCTTACAATGAACATAATCATTATGTACATGTAAAATGTACCAAAAACTTAATAAATTTTTAAAAATGATTAAAACTGAATTCTAAGTTGTTGGCACGTCCTATACAGCTTCTTCTGTTCATCTTACAGAACCAGCTTTCCAAATTGTCATTTTTCATTTGTTTAAGATTCTAGGCATTGCACTGTCCTGTAGTCCTTTAATAGCACTCTTTTCTCTCTGAAGCATTCGCTATTCTGTCCACTCTCTTCACCCAAGGCTATGACTGTAGCAAAACAAATTCCTCTCAGGTGCCTCAAGAACTCTAGTTGCTTTTTGTTCTTGTTTTGCTTTGTTCTGTTTTTCTTTTCTGCTTAAGCTTGGAGAATATTTACTGTGATAAAAAGTAAGATGAGGGGCGGGGGAGATGGCTCAGTGGAATAAGCACTTCCTTGGCAGGCACAAGGGCCTGAGTTCAGTCCCCAGTTCTGAAAAAAAAAAAAAAGTAAGATGAATAGAAATCATATAATGTAAATCAATATCAAAGTCCATTTATATAACCTGTTAAAAAAAAGATCAGTTTGTATTTCTGAGACCAATTGATTTAGAGTCATTCTTTTGGTCAATAACTTACACACACACACACACACACACACTTGATCATTCTAATTTCTAAGCCTAGAAATTTTAAACTTTAATATTCAGGGAGGTCTTAAACTTGAATGGAAAAATAAATGTCATCTTTATTTTCACAGATTTCTAACTTCAACATAATTTAATATGTATCAGATTATTAGCAATATTTGTATCTTTGTCACTTTGCAATTAGTACAAATATGTTTAATGTTCGTTGCTATCTAGATATTAATATAGCTACTAGGTTCACTGTGTATCTTATTATTGTTTTAATATAAATTATATGTCTGAAAAATTTGAGGCTTTTCACAATCTACATAGTCCCATGTAGTTGGATTTCTTTGCAATTCTGTATATTTTGCTTTCGAGGTGGACACATTATCTGCTTAGCTGCACTTTCACTTAATTTCTGCATCATTCTCGTATACATGGGTTTCCTTCTATTTAGAAAGAAGATGCTGACGGTGGAACAATCATAGTGGCCTATCAAGTGAAGATAATGAAGCACTCCTGGGGAATGAAAGTGGGATTATTTTTGAAAAAAAAGTGAATAATAAAAACATATAAGATTGATCAAGAAATTAAGCATTAGTTCTTCCTTTCACTAGTCCTTAGTTTTTTCCTTGTTATTTTTACTTTTTATTTTCTAAATTTATTTTTAAAAGTTATTTATTTTTGTTTTTTTCCTCTTTTTTATTTTTAAGAGAATACAAATTAGAATTAAAATGGAAAACTTTACAAGTTATGCAGAATTTCACTTAACAAAGTAATATGAATTTCACAGTATTTGTTATGTTGTCTTCCAATAAGTTATTCATATTACCAGATATAGGCATGCAAAATTGGATGAAGAAAGAAACAAGAAAACAAATGTAGAAGAAATTTAAAGAAAAAAAGTACAATCAATTGAAAAAAGGACACAAAACAGATTATTATTTGTTACTTTCCGCGGACTAGCAGAAATACACAGTAGAGTTGTACAAACCATCCATCCTGCTTATATACACAGATAAATCCCTTTCCCCCAACTCCCTCTCCTGTCCTTCTTTTCATCTCAGTAACTCTTTCCTTTTGAATAAGTTCATTCTCTTTTACCAGTACCTATTGTATTCTTCAGCTTTCATTTTTCTTTTTCAGGTTCTTGATGTTTGCACATGTGGGTCTGATTTATTTCACTAAAGAGTATCTGAGATCAGTTGATTTAGAATCCATTTACTGAAAAAAAGACTCAAATTTATCCCATTTTATAGTGAATAACACTCTATTGCATTAAAAACATTACATCTTTTTTTATCCATTCTTCAGCTGATGGGCATCTGGGTTGATTCCAGGATTTAGTTATGACAAATTGTGCTGCTATAACCATGGATGCACATATATCACTGTGGTATGAGGTTTTTCAGTTCTTATTGAAAAATACCTAGGAAGGGAATAGCTGGCTTGAATGGGATTCTCAATCCTAGATTTTGAAGGAATTTCCACATTGATTTCCATAGAGGTTGTACCCAGCCTGTACTCCCACTAACAGTGAAGAGGAGTTCCTTTTTTTCCACAGCCTCTCCAGAATTTGTTATTGGCTGACTTCTTGATGTTAGCTATTCTTTCTAGAGTGAGATGGAATCTCAGTGTTATTTTAATTTGCATTTCTCAAATGACCAATGGTGTTGAACACTTTTTCATATATTTATTTGTCATTTGGATTTCTTTGTCTGAGAAGTGTATATTCATCCCAGATGCCCATTTTTGGAGTGGGTCTTTGAATTTGAGGGTTCTGTTTTTTGTTTTTTTTTTAATTTTTTATATGTTCTGGATAGAAGGCTTTTGTCAGAGGGATAGTTGGTTATAGTTTTTTGCCCAGTTTGTGGGTTTTCTTTTTACCTTGTTAGAGATTTGCTTTAAAGTATACAAACTTTTCTAAAAGATGAGAACCCAGTTGTTGAATCTTTGAAGTATTTCCCATGAAGTTTTGTTTTTGTTCATGAACTCTTTACTTATCCCTTTAAGATTTCTAGCTACATTTTCCTCAAAATATTTAATGTTTCCATTTTATTTATTTATTTGTAGTACCAGAGATTGAACTCAGGACCTTGCACTTGCTAGGCAAGCACTTATTCTACTGAGCTATATCCCCAGCCCTTCTATTTTAATATTTAAATCTTTCTAAAACTTTACCATTTAGGCTTAATCTTACGCTCTTTCAACACTTGGTGTCCTATACATTATTGTTTGAACCATTTCAAAATTGTTACTATAATTCTCACTCTGTTCTATAACGTTTCCCATTATGTACTTATTTCTTTATAAAATGAGTCAACATTTGCCTCCTCTTATGGTTTGTGTCAAGTTGTTCTCCCCACCCCTGTGCTTCATGCCATCATTGGGGTAGGCTTCTAGAGTTTGTGATCAACTTATGATCCAATGAAGAATTATGGGTGTGAGGGCTACAGATGCCCTGAGTTGGGTAATCTGCATTACAATATAAGGGAAAAAGAGAGAGAGGCTGGATAGCGGTAGCAGCTGCTCCTCTTCCCTTTTTTTTCTCTTTGCTGTTTTCTGCCACCATGAATAGCTGCCATCTGTCATGTGCCACTCTGCCTAGGAGCCAGCCAAGTAAGAACTAAAACCTCCACTAGCTGTGAACTAAATAAACCTTTCCTTCCTTAATTTTGGGTGTTGGTTATTTTTTCACAGCAATGAGAGAAAAGTAACTGAGACACCTTCCCAATAATTCCTTTCTTCAATATTTCTCATTACTGCACAGACTAATTTCTTTCAAATATATTGAAGCATACATTCTGTCTTATAAAGCTCTAATGAAAAAGGAAATTTAATGAAAATTGAGTTCCCTATGTGACAAGAACAAGGTAAAGTTTTGAGTTTATAAGATTAGTCTTGGGTTTGTACAACTAGTTCCTATAACTCCTCTCTCTTCACTTGATGAGTATCAGTGTTAAACAGCTTTCATCTCATTTGTAATGTGGTTGTACAATAAAAAAAGACATATATTAAGGACCTCTCAGAATTTCAGGAAAGTCACAGCATCCATTGTAAGAAATAAATCAACAATACTGATATGGCTTAATATAATGAGAATTTTTCAGACAGGTAGTTAGAGTAAATTCCTTGAGAGGTCAAATGATATTCTCAATGGTTTGAAATTTTCAGCCCAGTCTCTGTAATTCCACTATCCTATAGATAGAAGTGTGAAAATCTAATTTATTTATCTTGGCTAATTAAATTTTACCTGTGACAGTAAATGCCACTACTGCTTCTCTATAAATTAGAATCATTAATTATATGAGAATACTCAGTGTTACCATGCTTGGGAAGTTGATTGTGATAGCCATGTTTTTGAGGGTTTGGGCCAAAGTCACTTCGAACTGGCGAATTCTAATTATTCTGCTGGAATATCAATGAATCTTTAGCTTCTAAAACCACAGCAATTAATCATTTATCCTCTAGCTGAGCACCTGGTATATTATCTATTTTTTTGGTGGAATCTGGGATTAAATATAATTTTCATATAGTACATATCATTTTGAAAAATACGTAAGGTATAAGATCAGAAATATGAGCCAAAATAACATACAAAAAATTATGGGCAAAAATGAATAAATTTATCATTATTATTATTATTATTATTATTTTGGTACAGGGTCTTGCTACACAGTTTGGACTCATAGTGATCCTCCTGTCTCAACCTCCCCAGCATGAGTATTACAGGCATGCACCACCATACCCCAAGAAACAAATAAATTTATTTATTTATTTAAATTCTACTATAAATATCTTTTTTTCTTTTCCATAATTTCACTGAGAAACAAATAGCAATGAGACAGCTTCAAATCAAATTGGTAAGACAGTTCCAACAATCAACACACTGCATACTGTCTTCCCAGTGGCCATCCATTGTACAAGATACAAACATGACATCCCACCCACAAACACCACTAGACCAAATCCCTCCATTCCTTGAATTAAGAGAATGTAGGTATATATCTATCCCAACCATTCTGAATACACTGATACAAAATGGTCATTCATCTATATCCTCCTTTTTCTGAAACAAATAAATTTAAATGATACCAACAACTGAACAAATACAGAATAACCATAAAGATGTATACATCCTGATTAATTTAATTCTGAGGTTTCTATGTTAAAGTAAAAAAGTGTCCCTGTGATTCCTACAGATATCACTGATTCCTATTCAAGATCTGGCTTTTTTTTATGAACAAAACAGTATTTTACCAAGATAATGATATACATTGAAGGTAAATTCTTTTTTTTTAATTTTTTAAAGTCTTTTATTTATTTATTTGGCACAGGGTGCCACCATGCAGCTCTGATTTGTAGTGGTGCTCCTGTCTCAGCCTTGCCAGCACTGGTGTTACAGGCATGTATCATCATGCCCAGTTTTAGTGGCTGGCTCAGTGTGCCTTAGGGAAGGGGCCAGCATGGCATGTGGTACTGGGGATCAAACCCACGTCCTTTCACTTTCCAGGCAGGCTCTTAGCCCACCAAGCTATCTCTCTAGCCCCATTGGGGGTAAATTCTGATTTATCTAATGGTGGTATGGACTGAGTGCTTGATAATGCATGTGAAGTTTAATTCTAAATTTAAGCATTCATAATGGCCCTTTTGGAGGCAGAGACCATGTGAGTAAATATGAAGATATCATTCTTCTTCATGGATAGAAGTGATGCCCTTAAATTGATATGATAATTTTCCCTCATATTCTGCATTCTGTCATATAAGGATACAGAAGAAGGTGACAATCTGTAAATAGGAAATACGCCCTCATAAGAGACTGAATTGGCCAGTGCCTTAATCTTGGACTTTTCAAGCTCCAGAATTGTGAAAAATAGTTTTCTATTTAAGACACTCAGCCTACAGGATTTGTTACACCAACCTGAAATGACAGAAAGAAATGAAAATCTGTGAGTCATTGTTATGTTAGTTGTAGTTATTTGAAGTGGGAAACTAACAAAGGCCTGGCCAATGAGATGGAAGTCTAAGAGACATTTGAAAAAGGTTTATTTGAAATTAAGGACATATTGAGATGCCAGGGAGATAGCTCAGTAGAAAAAGCGTTTGCCTGGCAAGTACAAGGCCCTGTGTTCAATCCCTGGTACCAAGAAAAAAAAAGAACATATTGAAAAAGATTGGCATGTTTCATTCTTTAATATGTCTTTGCATGAGAATCTAACTCAGTATTTCTGCATCCTTCTTGTAACTATGATTAAGATTAGCCATCATTGCTTTAGTAATTGGAGATGGGCTACACATAACATTAGTTGACTGCGGGGGCAAAATAATGGTTAGTACTGGAAATCAGTTTAGTTATTAATTAATGGAAAACTTTGTGACATATTTTCCCATGAAACTTCAGAGGATCTTGAGTGTTGGGTTGGTAAATATCCCCAAACAACATTCCTTTGGTAAATACTGGTACATTTTTTAAAGAATTTTACTAGACACAGCATCAAAAAGGAACACAGTGGTGAGCAAATCATTAAGTGTATATCACCCAAACAAAGAGGTTCAACTTCTGTTAGACATGCTTTATTTCAAAATGTAGCCTAAGATATCTTGAAGTTTTCCCAAAGCACATTAGAAGTTAAAATGCTGAGTCAATCATTGACATTCTGCCAAATATGCAGAAAACTTAGCAAAGGTCCAGATTAAGAAAGGAAAAATAATACAGAATGGCCGGAGAAATTGAAGTTCAGGAAGTGCTGGTATAGCAATGTTAAATGACTTCTGAAGAATTTCTGGTATGCTGGTTTGCAATAAGAATGTCCCAAAGAACCATATAACATGTGGCATGTCTCCATTACTCTGATGGATAACCCTTTATTTTCATAGCAGTTATTGGTAATATTTTCTATATTCATTTTACATACAATACAAAAGAAATAATATTCAACACATGCTTATATTGATACAATAAAAATGTGAGCAATAAGTACACTGACTCTCCCAAATCCAGCAACAAATATATGTTCAAATTTTATAGAAGCAACTCAGAGTGCTTTAATTTTCCTCCTGCAGTGAGAAGTAGTGGTACTTTTTTGTTTCACTGTTGTCTACTGGGAACTCTTAAACATGGATGTTATAAACTGGAAAATATTATCATATTATTAGGAGAAAATAATTAATTCATGTGTTAGAAAGTGGAAAGAAGAATTATAAACCTACTTTTCATGGACATAAACACTGGAGAAGACAAAGGTCGGCCAAATAGCTCAGCAGATTAAAGTGCCTGCTTAAGCAGATACAGGGGTCAGAGGTTCGATCCCTGGCCTGCCATTCCTGCCCCACCCCCACAATATGCTGAGAGGGTGATTGACACAAGGCATGGTAGTGTGCACCTGTAATCCCAGTTCTTGTGGGGCTGAACACAGGCGGATTACTATGAGTCTGATGTATGTAGTAAGACCCTGTGAACCTTGTAGACCCTTACTAAACTACAAAAACAAAAACAAAAAAACACTAGAGAATACATAGTATTTTACTTTAAGAAACTGGGAATTGTATAATGATTACCATCTATATTCCAGAGATTGTTGAGTACATAATTATTTATAACCCTAAAAAAATAAAGTGAAAAATAAATGCTATATCACTAATTATTAATAAATAGCAATTACAGCAATGAGGAATTCATTTTTACAATTTGTGTGTGACAACAGCTTTGCATAATGTTAATATTCAGAAACTGCTTCTGCAGAGCAGTACATCAACTAATGAACTTGGTCATGTATATCAAGAAACTGTTCAAGTCCAAAGGCTTTCATGTTCTGTCTTGTTTATTCGTAATTGTCAACTGAAACAATATTCAATTTAAAAAATAAATGTGAAATATGTGGTACATTTAGATCACGTGGTCTTGGAGTTGGAGCTGGGGAGTGTGAGAAAAACTATTGACTAGAGGAACGAACATAAAAGGGAGAGCAGCATCTGAGCGTGAGAGGAGCTCACAAAATGCCAGCACATGATAGCTGATTATAACAAAAGAGAGGCAATAACATGTTACTAGATGACTGCAGGAAAAAACTAAATAAAAGGAGCAGTCATAGTGATATGGGAACAAAAATGGCAAATGAGATGGGGAGTGGGGAATGCCAAGAAGATTTTACCAATGTTTCTCACTTTACAGTCAGGTTATAAACCAATAAACACATTATAAATTACAATGTTCTTGTCCTACTGAACATCATAACTTCACCTAGCCTATTTTAAACATGCTCAGAATATTTACATTAACCTATGATTGGACAAAATAATCTCCTCCAAAAGCCTGTTTTATAATGAAGTGTCGAATATTTTATGTAATTTATTGAACATTGTATTGAAGGCTGAAAAAAACAATTAAAAGTATCTGCTCATGTTCCACTGTAAAGTCTACAAATCATAAGCCAAACAGTCATTGAATTCTGGATTAACTGTGTTGGTAAGTAGCACTGGGATTGGGCATTGATTTTAAGAGAAAAGAATGCTTTCATTAACTCATCAAATAAAAAAATTGTCTAGCTTTAATTTCAATCTTACAGTCTTCTAAATCTCAACTTTAACACCATGCTTGGCAGACATATTCCTAGTTCCACTGATTGGATCTTGAATTTATGGTAATAAAGTACTTAGAAAGTTACTGGAAAAGAAGTTGCTTTTAATATCAACTTTTCAGACTTATGATGGAGTTTGGGGTAAATCTACCTGTCATGGAGGTTGTTTGACTTCAAATTTATCTCAATTCATGCACATTTATCACAAACTCATTCTATACATCTTGAAGAATAAACTTCATATATCAAAAGTTATAGCTATAAACCATGAAAGTCATCATATAATCTAGATATCTTAAATTTATAAATGAAAAAGTAGGGCCCTATAAAGGAAAAGGGAGTTGCAGAAGGTCACCTGGGAGTTTTACAGCAGCAATGACAGAAGAAATCAGGACTATTCTTGAGTAATTTGTTCTCTTCCCTCACATCCACATTCTTTAGTTTACTTAGATTTGCCATTAATTAAAATGTTCCCAATCACTGAACCACCTGGCTCAACATTCCCATCAGGTTTTATTTGGGTGCTTTACTGACACTCTATTTGTAGAAATTATTGCCAATGTGGTAAAGCAGGAGCCTGTGTCTTTCACTGGAAATTTCCCATATAAATCTCAAAATGGTTTTCAGCAGTACCCTTGCTGTCTTTTTTCATCCACAATTTATGCATATTTTCCTGTCAAAAGGAATATGTTTTATGCACAAATTAGCATCTGTCTTGTTCATGCTGAATCTGTGTAATCACTAAACTAACAAGAAAAATTACTCATAATTTTTGCCTTATGCTTTTTTCAATTTGATAAATTAAAAAGCAATGCCAAATTGCAGTTGTGAAGATGCAGCTGAGAAGTATGTTTAACTGCTCAGCTTTGTACAGTCTTCATAGGAAGAAAAGCCACATCTGCTTCATTTTAGGGCTTGTTTGAGAAGCTATTAAACTCGTGAGAGAAACATCAGTCCAGGCATTCATGTGATTTTATGAACTAAACCAAACTAAACAAAAAAATAATCAACATGTCTATGAAAAGAAATGATTGCTAGCTTATCCAGTCTGCATGGCATTCTTTGATGAGCAGGCCACATGATCTTAATTTGAAACTATTTTGTCCATTTTCTACTTAATTAATATGCTTAAATATCAACAGATTCTCAAGGGTTCACTGCAGTGAAGTTGCAATATTGTATCATCTGATTCACATGCTTAAAGTTTATAATTCTCATTTAATTTTAGCATGCAATAAAAATATTTATGTCCTGATGTTAATGTGCAGCACTGATGTGACAAAAATTCACTGGCAGGTAACTTTGCCGGTGGGCAGTATTACAATCATTTCCTGAAGTAGTATCCAATCATTTTTATTGCTGGCCATGGATCTGCAGTCTAGGAACAGAAGTTGAGAAGTGAAATTGGGGCCCAGGAAGATATGTGAAGTCCACAGATATCTTTGAAAATATAAAATCTAAATCAGGATCCTCAAGAAACAGCAAGATCTCATACAAACTATATGACAATTTCTGATGAATTCTTACACTTCAGTGCTCTAATAGACCAAGCACAATTTGATTTAAAATTCTTCATGTTTAAGTGGAATTGCAATTTGCTTTTTAAGTGAGCAAACTATTCGACTTGACTGAAAAAAAAAAAAAAAACTTACTGCAGTCTAAGGCTACATTTCTGACAGTAGGACATCTGGATAAAAGGGTGCTGGGGTTCTACTATACTCTGAACACATCAGGAAAGATAATGCTCTGAGAGATGGCAGCTAATAAAGATTGAGATATAAAATTAGAAATTTTGTAATGACCAATGTACTGACTGAATAAGGTAAGAATCATCAAAAGATGCTAAAACTAGAGGCACAAACCAGGCATCATGGTGCAGACCCATGATTCCATATCTCTAGAAGTGTGAGACACAAGTTAGATCCCAGCACAGATAATTTACCAAGACACTCTATCGACATTTTAAAAAGTGGGAGGGTAGCTGGGGATGCACTTCAGTGTGAAGGCCTTGGTTTCAGGGCCCTGTATTGCAATCAATCAGTGAATCAATCAATCAATGTATAGGTATAAGAAGTCAGTGAACAGGATCCTTGTATAATCTTAAAACATTACATACTGTATATCAAAGTAGAAGCCCAACTTTAATTAAAGGTCTACAAAAACTATCTTAACCAAATGATGAAAATATTTCCCATCAGTAATCAGACAAACTCCTATCATGGTTTTCCTAATATGATACAATGATGATGTAATATTACTTATGCTATGTTCTTATCAAAATGTTTAAACTGATTTTAATAATGAAAAATCATTTTAAACAAATTGAAATTGTAAAGCATGCTATAAGACAGTCATAAATTATTGAAACATGTCAATGTGTTCAAGGAAAGAAAAGATGAAACTTTAATGAGAAAAAAGAGGCATAACTACAAAGTAAATTTAATTCTACACTGCAAGATTAAGCCCTGCACTTAAAGATTAAGCTTTAGCAAAACTTTATTTATTCACCTTTAAATGTATCAAATGATCATTTTTAAATGATCAAAATGATAGCTACTCTAAAGATATTGTTCACATCCTTTAAAGAAGTATAAAGAATATGGAAATATGATCATGTATGTGTCTGACTTTGCTTTGTTATTTACTAGTGAAAATAATTTCATAATTCAAAATTTCTTATGAAACAAGTTGATTTATTATCAAACATAATAAGAAATCAGAGTTAGGTCTAGGTACTGGTCTCAGGATTAGATAACTTATTCTCAGAGATATGACTTTTTTCCTCACATTTGTCTTCTGGAGCCCACAGATATAGCTCACAGGCATAAGCACCTGCCTGGCAAGTGCAAGGTCCTGAATTCGATCACTGATACTGAAAAAAGAAATCTGTCTTCTGGGGCAGCAGATATCTCTCTAGCTTTGAATTTCATATCCATAGATAGAAGTATCAAAATCCTGAAGAGATAATTCCATCGTCTCATGGAGTGTGCCAGAATACTCACAACAAATTTTCCTTCAAGGCCTAAGATTGAATCCAATCACAACATGTGCAATAGGACAGTTACTCCTCAGTTAGACTCATCAAAATTTAACTCCTGTGCCTGGGGTACACTCAGACTTAAGTGATAGCTAAAGACACTAGAAATCTAAACAAAATCACAATTCTGATATCCAGGAGAAAATAAAGAGAACATGGTGGTTGAACCATGTATAAGAACCAAGTATAAGAAACATAATTCTCTTAATCTTACTTGACTTTTGATAATATTATTTATCTTCTAAGGTCTCTCTCTCAGAAACCTTTGCTACGACCACAAGCTAATTGTATGACCCTCCTCTGTGCTCACACAATACTTCTCCCTGAATTCCTTATAAAATTTGCCAAGCTGGACCATATAGTCTAAGACATCTGTTTCCTTCATTAGATTCTGATTTCCTGATGACAAAAAATGACTTACTGTAGAGTGCAAGCCAGCACATATCAGTACTATAGACACAGCATTCTTGATGAATATTCATAGAGAGGTTAGGAAAGAAAAGAAGAAAATGAAAACAATGAAGATTGAAACTAAAATATTTTATCTTATCTTATTTTATATATTTGGTTGTTGCAGGATCTCACTACACAGCTCAGACTATGCAGCTCAGACTTATGGTGATTCTCCTCCTTTGAGCCTCCCCAGTGCTGGTATTACAGTTGTGTGCCACTATACCTAGACTCTGGCTGGCTCAGCCCACACTGGCAGTGGGGCTGACATACCATGTGGTGGCAGGAATTGAACCCTGGTCCTAAGCAGGCACTTTAGTCCACTGAGTCATTTCACCTGCTCAAAACTCCAATTTTATTTTTTCTATGTTTTAGGGAAGGGTCTATAGGGTGTTCAGGGTCTCACTACTAGATCAGACTGCTAGTGATCCTCCTGTTTACAGCCTCCCATGTGCTAGGATTACACCACTCCCAGTCTCAATTGCAGTCTCAGGGGGCCCCGGGAACAGGGTTGGCATGGCAGGCCCGGGGGTTGAACTCTTGGTTCTAACCCGCTGAGCTATTTGGCCAGCCCTTCAAAATTCCAATTGTTTTTAATTGATGATTTTGCAGGTAGACTTATCATATTTAGTATAATGATTATGGATGAGTGACACATCTGTCATGATTTATTATTAAAATTTTTACTAATTCTACTCTAATAATTCTTTTAAAACAAAAGCACAGTCCCTGCCTGAACTAGAACTTCACATATCAGGATTAGTTGCAGGGAGAATAATCACAATTCCTAAATAAATGTGCTAAGGTGATGGCTTTGGAAACTTTCAAGACACTACTTAAAAACGTGCTTGTGAAGATTATGATAAAAACTTCTTAGCAATAAAAGTGTGAGAGCCTGCCACTCAGATATTTTAAAGGGCAATAAACCACACCATGTTTTTAGTTTGCTCTTGAAGAAACTAATAGAGTAACCTCCCGATCCACTCTACACCCTGAAAATCCCTACATCTTTCTCCATCTCAGCATGCCCCAGGGACTGGGCCAGCATGGCAGGCCCTGGGATCGAACTGAAGCTTGCAGGCGCTTTAATCCACTAAGCTATTTGGCTGGCCCTCTTTCTCTTTTGTTTTAAATATAGTTTTGGGGGGTGTTTTGTTGTTGTTGTTTCCTCAGGTCTTACCAGGCAGCTCGGACTCGTGGTGATCCCCTTGTTTTCAGCCTCCCCAGTGCTGGGATTACAGGTGTGCGCCACCACGCCCAGAGTAGGTCGCTGGCTCAGTGCGCCTGGGGGCAGAGGAGGCATGCCATGTGGTGGCCGGCGTCGAATCCCAGTAACCTTAACCTTACCTAAGCAGGTTCTGTGAGAAATAACTCACTCTTTTGACTAGAATAACAAGAAGGAACTCAAATTTTAGATTTATACATGTATTTAGAATAGCTTCTAGGGCAGGCTAAATAGCTCAGCAGATTAAAGCACCTGCAAGCTTTCTTTTGATCCCTAGACCTGCAGTGCCGGCCCCGCCTCCAGGGCATGCTGAGATGGCAACTGAGACAGAGCGTGGTAGTGTCCACCTGTAATCCCAGCTGTTAGGAGGCTATAAACAGGCAGATCACTACCAGTCCGATCTAGTAGTGAGACACTGAACACCCTGTAGACTCTTCCCTAAAATAGAATAGATTCTGTCACGCTTCCCATAGACCTCCATGGCATATTCTCTGGATACCACTTGCTTCTTTCACATGGCCATCAGCATAAGAACAAGCTCAGGACAATGCACACATCCATAGCAGATCCCCAAACTTGACAGATGCTGAGTTCAAGTAATGATAACAGGTGAACAGAACACTGATACTAAAAACACAGTAACTGTAGACCATGAGTACAAGACCAAAACAGTAGAGGGAAGGACACAAAGTAAAACAGTCTCTACTCACAAAAATAAATATGTTCTGGACATGCCTTGCCTGTGTTCCCAGCTACTTACAAAGCTGAGCCAAGATGATTCCAACTTTGAGGCCAGCCTAGGCAACCTGGCAATATCTTGTCTCATAGTAAAACAAAGAGGCATGTCAGGGTATCTCAGTGGTAAAGGACTTTCTTAGCATGCACAGTGCCCTTGGTTCTATCCCCAGTGTTATAATAAATGAAATAAAATAGAATAGTAATGATAATGGAATTTGCAAGAAAAATTTTATTTCTGTCTTGCTAAGAAGCTATTTCAACTAAAATTTTCACTTTCACTTAATTGGCTTAATATTTTACTCAATCAAGGTGTCACCCAATGAAATAACCTCAGAAGTATATTAAAGAAATAAAAACAATCATTCTTATATCATGCATAATGATGACACTGTCATAGTCTGTGGTATTTTAATTGAAATTTAAGAAAATAAAGTATAACAGGTTAAAAGCAGGAGAAAGTGTTGTCAATCACCTCACTGAAATCTCAGTGCATTGCTCGCCTTTTCCTAAAATGATGTTATGCAGTAACAATGACTACTTAATTTAAAGATGTTACAAATGATGCCTAAGAAGATCAACTAAAATGAGAATAGTTAGGCATCTCATGCCTTGAGATTTACACCCAGTCTTCCTGGTTCTAAAGGCTGTCCTACTATTCACTAATCATGCCAGAGATGGAAAATGGGAGTTTAGGAAGCTGGCTTCTGTCTGAAGCAAATTTCTACATTCAGACTGTAGCACAGTCCGTGTTATAGGCACTTGACGTCCTTGGGTGAGCCCTGGATGTTCTTTATTGTCATACATTTCCCTTTGCAGCCAACCTGTCAATCAGAGAAAAATGTCTGTTGTAAATAATGTCTCTCCACTTACCCTGACATGCTACCAAGCACATCATGGAATATAGACTAAGATGAAAGAGACTGAATTAGGCAGGAAACTCTGCATTCTATGGAGGTTCAGGCTAAGTGCTTGCCAATGAGCTCTGTGTTCTGTTGCTTGTTTGTTCATGCTGGACTCAGATTGAGTGAGTGGCAGTGTAGGTGGCAAAACATGTTGGTCACTGTGGAAACCAGACTTCTGAGACAAAGGAGCTGATCCTGTCAGTGCTATATGAGAATACTTCCTACCACTGATTATTTTTCCTTGGAATGGTCCATTTTCTCAAAACTTATTTTAAGGGGATCCTGAACAGACCCAGAGCGCAGGCCCGG
>NW_004524944.1:736081-738302 GCF_000260255.1 Octodon degus | reverse complement strand
AGTTCAATTGTTTTGAATCATTTAATTTTCTGAATATTGCTTAATCTTAATTTTTGTTCTAAGATTTATACTGTATCTTTGACTTACAATTTATTTAAAAAGACATTGTATGATATGTTCTAGTATTAGAAACTTTAGAAAGTATATTTCCATTTTCTGTTGACTTATAAAAAAAAAGAGGTTTGTAAAAAAAAAACTTATTTTAAAATCCCAATTTTAAAAATATTACTTTCAAGGGACTTTAATGTAGCTTGGTGGTAGTATATTTCTTACCATGCACAAAGCTGAGTTCAATTCTTAATATCCCCCAAAAAATAAAAGAAAGAATAAAATATCAATCATAAAGAATAAAATATCAATTAATGTATTTTTAGCTAATTGTATAGTTCTTAATGTTATCCATATCCTGATATATAAATATGTAAATTTAAGCAGAAATGGGGAATTGACGTTACATATGGATTTAAGGTTGCCAATCAACTGGCCCTTACATAAAGGCATGATTCTGGATGGTGCAGGTGAATGTGATGCAATCACAAGGGTCTTCAAATATCTGGAAGGGGAGGTTGGAGGGAAGGATGGGAATGTGACGCAAGAAGGGTCAGAGGGGCTAGGAGCAGCATGGAGGAGAGAGAAACCGGAGTTGGAAGGGGCAGAGAAACACATTCTCTCCTCAGATCTTCACCTCTGCAACACATAGTTTACTCAAATAAAACTTGTCAGAATCCTAACTTTCCAAACTAGAAAAAAAGCACTTGTGCTGTTTTAGGCCACTAATTTGTGATCATTTGATAGAGCAACAATTGCACTAATGCTAAAAGATAATATGGAGTTAATAGTTGAAGACCTCTAATAACTGCATGAGCTTAGCTAATGTGTTTGACCCAAGAAAGTGCCACAGTCAGAAAGAAGTAGGTGGGTGGGTGAAGACAGTAAGACTGTGCTGTCCTGGTACACTGGAGGCTGGCAAAGGGACAGGAGTAGGAGTTTCTTACTAATTGTATTAGTACAATTACCTGAAGAAATGACTAAAATTAGTTAGTATGGGATAATTATGTATGAAATATGATTATAATGGATAGAGGTCCAGAGAATGATGAGTTTATGAGAGAATAATGATGGAAAATAACCAGAGGGAAAAATAATTTGTCAGTTGTTTTGAAATTTTCCACACTATATCCTTTTTTGTAACACAGAAAATATTACTATGTTGATTTCCCAGGTCATTAAAGACTATTTTGTTACCAAAAAGGTAAAACTAAGAGAACTTGCATAGAATTTTGGGTATCTTAAACACTAATATTAAGCTAATCTTTTTTCTTAAGATTTCTTCTTTCCTCTTAAGATTGCTAATCAGCTGAACTTTACATAAAGAAATCATTCTGGATGGTACATATGTTTACTCTCCCAAATATTTAAAACTCATCATATATGATACTGAACTATGTGCAATGCAATATAAACATGTTTCTTTCATTTCCCAAAGAATTAATAATCTATAATAAGTTATGGGTATAGATATGCACACACATTGTATAGTTATATAACAAAGCAGATGGTGAAAAGAAACATGTAAAAAGTATAGGCAGAGAACTATAGTGCAGAGTGGTGACAGTTCAAAGAGCAACTCTATTGACAATATGTAGTCATATTTAAAAGACTATGTCTAACCCTTGCTCTGTGATTAAGGAAGTACTATGTATTGCATTTATAAGATTAAGAATATCAGACAAAGAAAAAGACTTACCTGAGAGCAAACTGTAAGATGGTGACTGTGGCCAGCTGACTTCAAGATGGTTATAGTGGTGCCAGGTATATACCAGTACCATTCTCAGTGCTTTACCCTTTATAACAATGCATGAAGTAGGTTGTGCCTGATGTTCTGCTTTGATATGTGATGAAACAGAGGTGAACAGTGATTGAGAGTCACCTTCCAAACCATTTAGTGAAAAGCAGGGCTATAGTTCAAACTCATGCATCCTGCCTCTGGAGTCCACTGCTTAAACACTGGCTACATAAGTTCTTTCTTACTATTTTATTTTATTTTATTGAAAAACAAATAACAATGAGACAGTTTCAAAACAGATTAATAGGGCTTAAAGTTTAACATATCAATACTTGATGAAAAATACCTGCTCCATGTTATGCCTAAGATGTTTGATATACAGACAGATAGTGAGGTTAAGTTTAACAGCCTAGGTTGTATGGTAATAGCAATAAG
>NW_004524944.1:715165-735411 GCF_000260255.1 Octodon degus | reverse complement strand
TAGATATATAGTTACATTCTCTTAATGAATAGAGGGATTTGTTCTAATAGTGTTTGTAAATAGGATATCATTTCTGCATCCTGTACAGCACTTAACCACTAGGAAGAATGTATGCAATGTGTTAATTATTGAAACTGTCCTACCAATTTGTTTTGAAACTCTCTCATTGCTATTTGTTTCTCAATAAAATTATGGAAAAAAGAGATACAAAACAGATTATTAGGACAGTTTCAATAATTAATACATTGTACACTAATATCTTCTTAGTAGTTATCCATTGTACAAGAAGCAGATAGGGTATCCTGTCCAAACACTATTAGTACAAATCTTTCTTCTCATTGAATTAAGCGAAAGTAGCTGTATATCTATCCTAACTATTCTGCATGTGCAGACACAAAATGGTCCTTCCTTTGTATCCCCTTTTTCTGTTTAGTCCTGTCAGAGATGGGTAGTCTATTGGCATCTAAATATTATAGATGCATGAATTCAGCAAAACAATCCAACACAGTCCAGCAGTCCACAATAGTAGTGCGTTATCTGCAGAAGTTGTTGACTTGAGCCTTTCACAACTCAGCATATTAATATGGCTTTACTTTATATACCTCGTTTTTATACTTTTCTGCTGGATGGTTAAGCTCAAGTGAAAAGTAGAAGTATGTATACTGAAGATGACAGCAAAATGTGTGTAGAAAGGGGGTTGATAGAAAAATATTAAAGAACTCAAGGAAAACAAAAAGTTGGCCAGAAAATGTCACTATAATGTGTAATAAAGTTAAGCTGTTAATTTTGATAACAATATAAAGACTGTGCCATGGTACCATTGGCCAGGTTATAGCTCAGTGACTTAAATGCTGCCTGGCAAATGTAAAGTCCTGAGTTTGATCCTCAGTACTGAAGAAAAAAAAAAAAAGACTATACCCTAGTCTAACCAAAGTTACAATGTAACAATTAGAAAAGTGAGTTAATAAGAAGGACATTTACTTGATGAGGATATACACCATTTTTTTTAAATCTTCCATAATAGAAAGGCAATCAACAAACCCAAAATTGAAAGTAGATACACAAGGCCAGAGATAAAGTGCAGTGGCATACCACCTGCATGGTGAGCACAAGATCCTAAATTTTATTTCTAGTACCAAAAAACAAAATTAAAAGTGCAAATGTAAAATTTGAAACATAGAAATAAATTTTAAATGGTTAAAAAAAAAGTGATTGGCTGTAAAAGAAAATATTTGGACTGCTGATTTCCTATTGGCTTATAATCAAAGTTGCAAAAGCTAGAATCACAAAGTAGTTACATCAAAACTAGTGGACTGGCTACATCCCTAGCAATTTGTTGTTGGCCATCTGATATACATATGTTCTGTGGCTACACTAAGGAAACTTAATATCAAATTGATGCCAAATGGTTACTTACATGCTACAATATGCTATTCAGTTGGTACCAGAAGGCCAGGTATAGGTCAGAAGTGAAAAAAACAGAGACCACAAAAATGTGTCTATTAATTCCAAACAATAGATTCATTCCTGATGAACAAGTATGAGGGGGATATGACACTTATGTCATATCCAAGAAAGGTCTTCTGCTTTTACTTCCTCACTTGCCACTGAGGAAACTGAAGCACCAGGAAGAGAAGTAATGTGTCCCCTAGATGAGGGTCAGAATGGGTCTTACTTTTGTACAAGTCCTCTTATATTAATCAGTTTTCCCACCACTGGCATAAAATACCTGATACTCACAACTTACAGGAGACGTGGCTTACTTTGACTCACAGATGCAACAGGCTGGGTCCACCATGATCAGCTGGCTGTAAGGCAGGAATGCCTAGCACACTGGTATAGTGGAGGTTAGCTGTTCACAAATGTTGGCCAGAAAGGAGAGTAAGAAGAGCAGAGCCAGGGATAAGAACATGATTTCAGTGACCTGCCCCTTCTAACAAAATCCCATGTCCAAATGTAAGACTTTGAGAGACATTTTAAATTTGAACCATAGCACTGGATTTAGAAAACAGGTCTTACTTCGGCATAAGTCATTTCATCCAAGTTGTTTCACTTTTTGATGGAGTCACTTATAAATACAGTTGCTCAAGATCCATTGCTGAGGACTAAATGGAATCCCTCCTACCCCTACTTCAAGTGTTGAGCCATGGGTCAGGATGTTACTATATTTGGGAATGGAGCTTTGGGAAAATAATTAAATTTAGATACAAGCATTAAGGTGAGGACCTCAAACAAAATTAGGACCCTTATAAGAAGAGATATCAGAGAGTGTTCATGCTTTCTCTCCCTCATCCCCTCTTCTACATTCTTCTTTCTCATTACTTGCCCACCCTCTCTCTCTTTTTCTGCTATAGGGTGACACAAAAAAAGGTAGCCATCTATAAAATCAGACAATATGCTCCATCAGAACCTGAGGATGCTGTCATCCTGATCTCGTACTTGCAGACTTCAAAGTTATTAAAAAATAAATCTCTTGCTTAAACCACCCAGTCAATAGTGTTTTGTTGTAGCAGCCTGAGCTAAGACATTTATTTTCTATAACACTGAATTTTCAGTACTCAGACACAATCCTATTACTCAAAAAAAAATCAAATATTTTGTTAAGCACATACACACACACACACACACACACACACACACATTTCAGTCTAATGTACATAGTTAGCTTCAAGTGCTATATTGGGAGAAAGGTGGTGTACTTGAAGCATCAGCTCATTTATTTGAATATTATTGATTAAATTTGTTAGGAAGGATGTATGATGCTTGTCTGAATTATTTTTTATAAGCAAAAATGGAGGGAAGAGTTTCCAAAGAAAATTAGGGAAAGGAATCTTCTGACCTAGGAAATGTTTCTGAGGAGAGAAGTGGTAAGCAGAGAATGATAGAAGAGTTTCCAAAGGATGGGGATGGGGTGTACACTGCTTTGAAAATGGGAAGCCAGGAACAAGAGTGGTATTCTTTCTATTCAGTGGTCCCTGCTTTACTTCACAGCAAAAGCATTGCTACTGTTAACAGGCCATCTGCTTGAGGACCTTCTGTGCTGCAAGAACAAGTTTGACCTGCCAAACTATTAATCCCTCCAGAGGGAGCCCTCAACAAATAGAAATCAGAATTGGTAGCAAGCTTTCCAGCTACTTTTCAGCTAAAGGGTGATAAACGAAAGTATGCTGCATGAGCCCCAGAGCCCTGCATCAGGACTGCGCCCAGTTGTCCACAGCAGTAGCATCTTCCTTAGTACTGTCTCTACCAGCTTCCTTCTTTTCTGTCTCGCTTCACTAAGGTCCCTTCCTTACTGGTGCTTATCAGGATCCCTTCAACAACCTATTCATCAAGTATTTGTCTAAAGGATTTAATGTCACCAAATCTACTTCATGCTACAATCAGCTTTTACCCTAGAAAGCCTCCCATTTTTCCATATTTTCCAAGGGAATGACACAACAAGATAGACCTCATCAGATGCCAGCCTCACAATCTCCATTTTAGCAGCTGTCCAAAGCATGAAACAATTTGCTTTGGAGCACTAGAGAAATCAGACTGCCAGTAGGCAGCTTGGTTTCAAGAATTATGAAAGACGTTTTGCAAAATATTTCAGCCAGGTAACTCACTCCTTGCCACTTAAAGGAATCAAGAAAAGGGGATACAGATGAATGTCCATTTTGTATTTGTGTATTCAAAATGGTTAGGATAGATATATAGTTACATTCTCTCAATGAATAGAGGGATTTGTTCTAATAGTGTTTGTAAATAGGATTTCAGGTCCGCATCTTGTACAGCAATTAACCATTAGGAAGAATGTATGCAATGTGTTAATTATTGAAACCATCCTACCAATTTGGTTTGAAATTATCTCATTGCTATTTGTTTCTCAATAAAATTATGGGGAAAAAAATAAATAAACATATTTTAATTAAAAAAAATAAAAGGAATCAAGAAGAGAGAAGCCTCTAGGTAGCTCTTCTGCTTTCTTTCCTTAACTCACGGAAACATGTGAGGGAATAAAATTTTCCCTGCTTTAAAATGTAAATCCTCTTTACCACATTCGCATGATCTCTTCCTTGTAGATACTCACTAGCAAAAACATATGTCAATTTCCAACATTAAAAATAGTTATTTAACAGGTATTTTGTCCTCATGGGTTCTTAGATAATGTGAGTGTTATGATCTAAGTATGTCCTCCAAAATTCAAATGCTGAAACTTAATCATCAACATGATATTAAGAGAAGATCTAAAGGATAGCCAACATTTTGGCCTTAGCCCTTCAAGGTCAGTGAGGACCAGGTCATAAGAGAACCTGTACTATAACATCCTGTAACTCAGTGGTGTCCCAATTTTTCTGATCAAAGAGATTGTGGGTCCACAGAGGGAAGTGATCGATGATGTAGAGTGTGCCTGAGAGTCACATGGAGAGAAAAATTCTCTCAGGCTTTCACAGAGAGCAAATTGGTCAAGCAATGGCCATGACTCATCCACATGGCTGACACTGACAAAAGATCTACAAACTGTGCTACAGGGTTTCAGGGTAAGTCCTAAGGATTTTGACTGACCTTGTCAGATACAAAAGTTACACTTTTTTGTTATGTATGTCTTGCTCTAACTTGGTCTTAACCATCCAGCAGAAAAGTATAAAAGTCAGGTATAAAAAGTAAAGCCATATTAATATGCTGAGCTGTAAAAGGCTCAAGTTAACAACTTCTGACATTGCCAGTCATGCAGATAACCCACTACTATTATAGACGACTGGACTATATTGGATTACTTGGCTAAATTCATGCATCTACAATATATGAATGGCAATGGAATATACATCTCTGACAAAAGTAATCAAAAGATGGGAATACAAATGAAGGACCACTTTTTAGTTAAATATATATATTAAATATATAGATATACAGCTACTTTCTCTTAGCTCAATGAGAAGAAAGTTTTGAACTAATAGTGTTTAGACAAGATATCATGTCTGCATCTTGTATTATGAATAACTACTACAGAGACAACAATATGTAATGTATTAATTATTGCAACTATCCTACTAACCTGTTTTGAAACTATCTCATTGTTACTTCTTTCTCAATAAAATTATTTCTAGAAAAAAGAGAGATAGGATATGTTCCAGAAAACTAAGTCCTTGCACTGACCATTCAAAAAGAGATTGAAGAAAGTCTTAGTCCTTTTGGACTTTTTGTTCCTTCTATCATTTAAGAACACAGTTTTGCTTCCCGTGGAGCACACAACAAAATTAAACCATTTTGGAAGCAGAGAAAAGCACTCACCATGTTACAAGCAATTAAGGAGGGCAAAATATTATAGGCAGTTAGGTAGGGCTCAGCCCTGAAAGGAACCAATGTAACAAATGAGATACTTCACCACTGTGGGAAAAAGTCACGTCCAACTGTAGAATTGTAAAATAAATGTACTCATACTTCCTAAGGGTAAGCATCAGGGATCAATACTCTAAATAGGTCTCCTTTACCTTGAGAAAACCAGAACAACCACTAACCCAACCCCCTACAGGAAGAGCCTCTGTTCTGTATTCAGGCCCACTTGCTCCATGACTCACTTTCCTATTTGATTCCAACTTAATCAATTTTACCTGAACTATTACACTTTCATCTTATTGGTTGACCCTAGTTTTGTCCCACCTCATGCCCCCCTTGTGAATTCCCATGTCCTCCAACTTGGACCTGTCTCATGTCGTGAATTTGTTCTATAAAAATCCCAGGAAAAGGCAGATTCCTCAGCAACCCACGTGCGAGCACTTCTGGGTCTCTCAGGCAGAAGCTTTGTTCATCTAAGAAATGTACTCTGCACTCAAGTGCCATTGTTCTTAAATTCATTCTTCACTTTTAGACAACACAAACTCATACCAGACATCTACCAGGTAGGACATTTCTTTCCCTAATATCAATCAGACACGGGTTCTTCTGGCACTTTGAAATTAGACTTTCCAGCCTATGAAGACTTGAGAAATAAATTTCTATTATCTGTAAATTCTCCAGCCATCCTAATCTGCTTTGTTACACCAGCAAACACAGACTGATATATAGTTATTGTTTTTCTTTCAATTTTACTAAGAGGTAACTGGTGAGTAAAAATTATACATATATGGTATACTACTTGTTTTTATATACAATGTGAAATGATTATAATTAAGTTAATTAATATATCCATCATCTTGCATGTTACTTTACTGTGCATCATAAGAACTCATTTGATACCTCAGGTTCCTGGTTTTAGGCGAGTTGAGAGTTGGGAATTTTCAGAGGCATTTTGTAGCCTTGCTTTCCATGTTTCAATTTTTTCATTTGCTTTCTGTGTTGGGATTTGCAACTTCTTTGGCCCAGTGCTTACTTCTTCAGCAATGAGCCACAGTATTATTTATGATTCCCTGACAATCCAGACACAGGATACAGATTAAAAAAAGCTGATGGTGTCAGCTATGACATGTTAGTTATAGTAGTAAAATCAGGAACAATGGCTTCAAATATAAACTAGCCATTGTCAGACTCTAAGAACCACTCATGAGCCACCCTTAACTAGAGCAAAGAATTCTAGGATTTTAGTGTACATTTTGGCAACAAAAATAATGGCCTGTAGTCAATCAGACCATTAGTTTCTCCTGGATATAGGCAGTGATGCAAAAGCTCAAGCACACCAGTGGACTAACTGCCATCTCCAGAGTCAACCTCTCTAAATGCAATATCTGCAAAAACTTTCCTCCCACCACAGAATAAAGGCCCTATTGTCTTCTTGGCCTGACCTTAGCTTCTAAGGAAATTTCCAGAGATCTCTGTCTAGCTCCAACCTTCACCAAGGCTGTCTCTGAGGCTGTCTCTCACCCTGTCTCTGCAGTATCATAACACTTCAGTCCTGTAGTGAAACTCTCCTCTTGGGTAATGGTCTCCTCTTCAATCAGATGGGTCTTTTATTTGTCACCTCTATTGTCTTGTACTAAGAACCAAGGTACAGAGACAGCTAGGATTTGGTAGACTGGCTGCTCCCTCCTTCTACTGCAGGGCAGGAAAGATGGTTAGTGTTGGTGGCAGGGACACAAGAGGCATCTGTTTGAATCTTAGTTTTTAGTAAAATCTAGGTACTCTTTTCTTCTAATGTTTTTTGGTACAACAAGCTATTTTAAATTTCCCTTTCCTAGAAGAGTAGAAATTCATTACATTTTGGCAGGTTTCCAAAGCACACACCTAATCATGTATATTGTTTTCCTATGTACAAACACATTTAATTCATTCTACTTGATGTTTATTTTGATATGTGTCATAAAGTTTAACAGCATTCCCTCATATAATTCAAATAATTAGAAAACATATACCAGATATTTTTATTACTTTATTTTCTATTATAGCCTGTATTGTCAAATATTTGCTGAAGGCATTGGGCAGACATTTTAAATTATACATTAAATATTCAAAGATGATAAATTGCCTAAAAAGAGTGATTAAAGATGTTAGCTATTGTCTCTAAGGGATCAGATTGAATTATTTCACTCAATACAATAGTTTTGCCTATAGTTTAGTAGAATGAGCCATATTCTACAAATTTAAATCTACTTATTTGTAGTACTACCAACTGTTTCTCATGTCAAGGAACTGCTTTTGCTAACTATTCACTTACACTTGTCAGTCGGCATCACATGCACCCAGGCAGCACCGCTGTATAGAAGAGTGTGTGCCTGTAAGCTATGCTATGCTTTTCTAGAGTGGAACAGAAAAATAAGCACAATGACTTCAGGGACATAAACATGTTTTAAGGTCCAATTGAAAAAAATATATATATTTTTGATATCAATTATAAAACAAGAGCATGACTTATTATTCCATGAATTTTTAAAGTGTATGTTTGATGGTATAAATAAAATAATTACATTCATCTTGGAATATTGTTACATGCATATATCACATTTAATCATTTTTATTTCCCTTTCTTCCTTGCCTTCTGTTATGGTTTGTGTCTAGTTGTTCCCTTACCCCCCAATGCCTCATGCAGTCATTGGGGTGGGCTTTTGGAGTTTGTGATTAATTCATGATCCAAAGCGAGGATTATGGGTGTAAGTGCTGCACCCTCACTGGAGCATATATCCTTAATACAGTATAAAGGAAGGAGAGAGCATTGCTAGCTGCCATAGTGAATGCTCCTCCCTTTGCTTTTTGCTGTTTTCTGCTGTCATGAACTGCTGCTTTCTTCCATGTGCCACTCTGCCTGGGAGCCAGCAGAGTTTGGACTGAAACCTCCACTAACTGAGAGCTAAATAGATCTTTTTTTCTGTGATTTTGAAAGTCAGGTATTTTGCCCCAGCAACAAGAAAAAGTAATTGAGAGAACTTCCCATCTCTTCTCCCTAGATCACCTTCTCATCTCCACAACATATAGCTCCCTGTTTCCTATCATCTCTGTTTTATTTTGCTCCTTAATTTTGGTTTTTTCATTTGGGAAAAAAACATGTAATATTTATCCTTCTATGGATGATTTATTTCACTTAGCATTATGGTCTCAAGATCCATCTATTCACATACCAGTGTCAAGCAATCCTGTTGATAGTGGAAACAAATCTCATAGAATAAGATATTTGGGAGATTATAATTAGGGAACAAAGAAAAGACAAGGTCGGGGAAGCATCAAGTAAAATTATAGACTATCCTGAAAGGGCTTTATTTAAAAAAAGACTAATACAACATTTTTCATATGGAACCATAGGGGTGGGGAATTGTTCCATTAACTTGGTGGAGTTCACATTCACAGAAGAAAGAGAATGCTTTTTCCTATCACTTTGCAGCAATTATCTCATGATTAAAGTTTTATGCTTAATAATTTTTAACCAAGAGTAGTTAATATGATCATGCATCAATCTTCATTTAGTTGTTTAAGATTAACATTGGTTTTTGATTATATGTGTGCATATGTATCACCACACTGTATACCTTAAATATATACATTTTTTTTAGGGTCAGCCAGATAGTTCAGCCAACTAAGCACCTGCTTTGGCAAGCAAAGGGACCAGGGTTTGATCCCTGGTCCCTCATACTATGCAGGCCATGCTCCCAGGGCACGTTGAGCTGGTGACCAAGTTCCTGTGTGGTGGTGCTTGCCTGTAATCCCAGCACTGGGGATGCTGAAAACAGGAGGATCACTATGAATCCAAGCTTCATAGTGCGACCCTGTAATAAATACTTAAAAAAAAAAACCTTCAATGTGTACAATGTATTTATAATGCAGTTTACCTGATGAATCTGACACATGTTTATACTATTAATAGGTACTTTAGCCTTTTTATATTGTGAAGATCTCACTGAAGAATAAGTACCTTTTCTTACATTCATGTAGAACATCACAAAAAATTTTGGATTCATTCTAATTACTGAATATATTTACTTGGAATTCTGCTATTATATGAACAATATCATTTCTAGTTTTTATCCCCATTACAAACATTATTCACTGGCAATATATGTTAATATTTTCTTGAATATTTTTATCTTCTTGAGTTGAATAAGGCTTCTCAAAGACTCTCTGTCTCAGAGAGTTGAAACTATAAAACAAAAATGTCAATATCTCATAAGAGCTTCTCTTCTGGAGAGTTAACAACCTAAGTTTACAGACAAAATATTAAAGAAATAGAAGGGCTGCAAGGACAGCCAACATTTTTACCCTAGCCTTTCAAGGTCTGTGAAGACTCAGGACATAGGAGAATCTATACTGTAGCATCATGTAGCTCAGTTGTGCCCCAAATTTTCTGATCAAGGAGATTATGGGGTCACAGAGCAACATGATCGATGATGTAGTGTGCCTAAGGAGAGTCACATGGAGAGAAAACATTCTCTCAGGCTTTCACAGAGAGCAAATTGGTCAAGCAATGGCTGTGACTCATCCACATGACTGACACTGACAAAGGATCTGTAAACTGCACTACAAGGTTACAGGCTAAATCCTGAGGGTACTTGACTGACCTTATCAGATACAAAAGTTATATTTTTGTTATATATATCTTGCTTTATCTTGGTCTTAATCATCCAGCAGAAACGTATAAAAACAAGGTATATAAAGGAAAGCCATATTAATATGATGAGCTGTGAAACACTCAAGTCAACAACTTCTGCAGATAACCCACTACTATTGTGGACTGCTGGGCTGTGTTGGATTGTTTTGCTGAATTTACACACCTATAGTATTTAGATGCCAATAGAATACCCATCTCTGACAGGACTAAACAAAAGAGGGGGATACAAAGGAAGGATATCCTGTTTGCATCCTGGATAACCACTAAGAAGATAACAATGTACAATGTATTAATTATTGAAACTGTCCTAGTAATCAGTTTTGAAACTGTCTCATTGATATTTCTCAATAAAATAAAATAAAACAGGAGGATTGGAGTCTGATGCATGTAGTGAAACCCTGTAGACCCTATAGACTCTGTACTAACTACAAAATAAATAAATAAATAAATAAATAAATAAATAAATAAAAATATCTCAGAAGACACAAGGGAGATAACTCAGTGGCAAAAGCACCTGCGTGGCAAGCTCAAGGTCCTGAGTTTCATCCCCAGTACCAAAACCTAAACAAACAAATCAATCAATCAAAGACATCAAATAAAAATCCCACAGGCATTTTTTTTTTTGAGATACAGTGTCACTATGTAGCTCAGATTGACCTTGAACTCACTGTGTAAAGCCTAAAAGTATGAAACTGCTAAAAGAGAATGCAAAATAACATTTTCATCACATTGGGTTAAGCAGATTTCTTAGATAAGACACCAGAATTATGATTACTAATGAAAAAAATAATAAAATGGTCATCATCAATTAACACTTCTGTTTCCAAAGAAATTTTATTTATTCATTAGAATAATGAAAGGCAAACAACAGACTGAAGAAAATATTTGCAAACTATGTACCTAGGATATCTGGACATATGTGCAGAATATACTAAGAAATATCAAAAATCATTCATTGGTAAGCAAATAACTGAGTATAAAGAACTGCAGGAGTTGAACATTTGATCAAAGAAAACATTTTTTTAAATGATAATAGTTAAAACTTTTTCACAAGAAAACCAAATAACTGACGGTAAGGAAATCTGGAAAACATCCCGTGTGACCATAAACAGGTGACTGAAAACACAAATAATATTGTATTCACATAACAGAACAGAAAGGAGCCAAGCAGGAATACATACTGCAGCACAGAAAAATAGGAAAATAACAGTGTTGTCCAATAATACCACACAACAAGAAAAAGGATAAATATGTATGATTACATTAGAATAAAAGTCTGAAAAATGTGAATTCATTTAGAGTAATAAAAACCATAGCACTGGCTGCCTGAATCAGTGACAAAAATTGACAATAAAGCAGTGTGTCTTGGCCAGGTAATAGCTACATTAACTACCTGATGTCGATAACCACTTCACAACATGTATGTATATCAAAACTTCATATTGTATGATTTAAATGTACACAATTTCATCTTCAATCGTACATAAATGTGGAAAATAGAAAATAAAAAGAAAGGAGGCTTGTGAGAAGGTGAGGAATATCACAATTGGACTGGATATATTTATTATTGTGATTGTGGTAATGGCTTCATGGTTGTGTATATATGCCAAAAATACCAATCTTCACACTTTAAATATATGCATTATACTATATTTCAATTATATCTCAATAAAGTTTTATTTTACTCCACAGAGAATGCTCACAGGAGTTTATACAACTTCATCATCAGTGTGTTTGCATTTTTGTCTTCTTCTCGTTTCCACCACTAATTACTCAGAAGGTAGCCAAAGTCCAATTTCATTTTTCTAAAAATATTTTAAAGACCACATGTAACCCAATGCTATTATGGGCTACTGGACTCTTTTAGAATATTTTGCTGAGTTTACACACCTATAATATTCAATAACGGAACTTAGAAAAATGGGATATACAGATGAATGTCCATTTTGTATCTGTGCATTCAAAGTGGTTAGGATAGATATATAGTTGCATTCTCTTAATGAATAGAATGATTTGTTCTAATGATGTTTGTAAATAGGATCTCAAATCCGTATCTTGTACAGCAATGAACCACTAAGAAGAATATATGCAGTGTGTTATTTGTTGAATCTGTACTTCGAATTTGATTTGAAACTGTCTCATTGTTATCTGTTTATTGAAAAAAAAAGACCACATGTACTCAAAGAGAAAGAAACATTCCACAGGTGTGCCATAGCATCTGCATCTTTGCCTGGATAATACATATTCCAAGGATGAAGATATCATCAGTTTGGGCTTTCACTATTAAAATGATTTTTCAAACACAATTTATCTCATTGAGAATAAGAAACCTGGTTTGATTAAGGCAAGAAAAACAAATCAGTCAACTATTTCTCATTTTTCTAAGATCATATCTATATAACTAATATTACATTTGCTATCTTATGGAAGAAATGAGATAGTCTTATATTTTATAAAAAATAAGAATTCTCTAACCTAAACTCACCCTAGAAACCAATGCATTGCTGAACACTTAAGAATAATGGTGATAGTAACTGTGAAGTAAAACTAATGATGGTGTACATTTTATACTCTTTTACAATTTATAACAACTTTCATGGGTTTTATGATGATGGAGAATAAATGGTGACTCTATAAAGTGCTCCAAGCCTTGTAGCAGAGGGCAATATAAACAATTTATCATTCTAGCTAATCTTCACATAAGTTATTGCATTCTGCAAATTTTCTGCTGCCTAATTTTTCCAGAAACTTGCAACCAAGACCTAACCAACCAAAATAAGCAACAAGGCTTTTGGGAAATTTAGACAACAGAATTCACAAGTTCTTTTATTTTTAAATATAGCTTCTATTTTAGAATACTTTTAGATATACAGAAAAGTTACAAAAATTGGCTCTTTTGTACCTCACACCCAATTGCCCCTGTTTCATCTTATATTAAAGTAATGTTTTTGCCACAACCAACAAATCAGAAATGATATATCATTTTTAACTACATTTCATATGTCATTCATTTTCTCTTCCCATGTCATTTCTTTTTATGCTACAGGCTAAAGTGCTCTAGTTTTATTTGGGTTTTACCTTGTTTTACTTTTTTGAGAATAGTCAAAAACAAAATTTTTCTTTTGTGACCCAAATTTTTTTGATATATTGTCACTGGTATTATTAAATCTGCATTGGGATAAATAGGACTGTTGTCCTACTATAGTGTCATTGTTAATGATGATTGCCAACTTGTCTGGATTAATACAGGCCTACCATTTAAGTAAAACATATTCTGGATATGTTCATGGGAAAAAAAAAAAAACTAAGGGGAAAGACAATTCTGATGAAATTGGTACCATCCAGTAGGCTTGCAGCCCAGATGAAATGCAAGAAGAAGCAGGCCTATGTTTCAAAAGTTCCATTCCCAAGGATATCAAATTTGTTTCTCTAGCATTTCATTGTGGAATCATACCAGTGACTCTCCAGGGAGCTTCCAGGCCTTCAGTCTCTGACTAGTGCTACACTTATATATCCCTCTTGTTCTGGGGATTCCTGTTTCTTGGACTGAGTGGCTACTGAATTTCTGACTCTCCAGAGCATTAATGGCCACTGTGTTCACTCCCATAACTGATCCTGTAAGCCCATCTAATAAATCACCTTAGATGACAGATAACAAGTAGAAGGATGATGGAAAGATAGATAGATGATAGATAATTTTCTTCCTTTAGAGAATACTAATCAATATACAAGTTCAAGACCCTTAATAAAATATGAAGGAATAATGACTTGAAATTCAATGACAAAATTTTCTCATAATTACTACTTTCTTTAATAATAATTTTTCTTTAACTTTGATCAAGAGAACATACTTTCCAATAACCAATTAAGTGAGATCTAACTTTAACATTAAGCTTCCAAACATAATTTTTCACTCTGCTTTAAATGTAAATTAAGGTAAAAAAAATAAATGTAAATTACAGGGCTGGAGAGATGGCTCAGTGGTCTACAGCACCTACTTGGAACAAGCTTGGGGACCTTGGTTCGATCCCCCAGCACCACATGCCAGCCAGCCCCACCCCCAGGTGGGCTGAGCTGGCCACACACATACAATAAGTAAGTGTTAAATAAATAAAAATGTTAAAAATAAATAAATAAATAAATGTAAATTACATTACCTAAGCCTAAAAGTTACTTCACCTGAGGCTATGTCACTTTGTGTTTATTAAATATCTTCCTATTACTTTCATGTATAAAGTTGGTTTTGATCATGAAGTTTAAGTTTAAAAGTACAGAGAAATTTTGAAAAGGTTAGTACATTCTCAACTACTATAGTCGGTTTTAAATACATTTAAAAATATATACCACTCACAAAACTACACCAAAAAAAATTCACAGATCTAAATAGTCAAGGTTCTGTTATATTACATATTTAAATGTGCATTTTGGGAAATTTCAGTGGACCTGTAAAAGGTGAAATCTTCTGAACATTTGTATTATAAATGGTGTTCTAAAATAGGCATAATTTGATGTCATAAAACTGTGTTTAAGGGAAAAGAATCTATCCAAAACTATAATGATGCCCTTTTTGATAAGCAAAACTAAATCTGGAACTTCCATTAAGTCAGATGGTCACAGTTACAAAATGCAACTGGAAATACAGCAACATCACAAATAATTCATTGTGGAAATGTGTTTTTTTTTTTTGTTTTGAGTCCTTTGCTTAATTATAAGCAGGGCTTTTCTCTTTGAAATAATAAATAAACAAACTATAGTACACTGGAATTGAATGGACATTTCAGATCAATCCATTTCACCGAAGAGTAAATCTTCATCAGACCAGGCAAGACGTTTTATGCATACTTTGTGGATAGAACAATAATGCTAGAGTGTCTATGAATTTGACATCATAAAATTTTGACAAGTAGACTGATTAGAATAATCAACTAACTCAATTATCAAATAAGATGATATGTAGTAAGTATTCAGCTTTTTCTCAAAATATTTATTTTATTTGTTAGAGACTTTTTTATTTGTTATTGCATGCTTGTACTACATAACATCTGCATTCTTCTGAGGAGTTGGTATAGATGCATAACACTTCTTAACTCCTTTTTAATCCTTTTTGCTTTCACTCCTTCCACCCATCTTAGAAAGTTTTTGTTTTTTTGACCTCCAGGCCCTGCTTCTGTTTATCCTTTACATCCTAAATGAATTTCTCAGCCAACCATCATAATTTAATTTTTGAGGTACTCTTTTAGCTCCATAAACATTAAGAACCAAATATTTTAAAAGCACAGGAGTGAAAGCCCATGGGCCTGAGTTATAGAATCATTTCTATCTCTATGCCCATGTACTCTGAAGCAAGTTAATTCATACAGTTCTGCCTCAGTTCCTCTTCTTAAGAGAATGCATCTGAAGAGCTCTAAGCTTCGACTCTATGATTCCATTATTTTTATCTCTGCTTTTACAAAATCACTTCATATTTTATGAGCCTGTGTGAGCATTTGTGTGAATAGCTTATCATCTCTCTTTATGTCTTTCTCTCTGGAATTCTTATACATGTCAAGGGAATAGCTATCATTTAAAGAAGGAAATTATCCAAAGTAAGAATGTAGATTTTAGGATATACAATTTTGTTATCATGCTCTTCACTTGTTTTTACATTCAAATTACATAGTTGAAATGCAGACCAAAACAAAAAGGATTATAATAGAAATTTAAAGAAGTTAAGACAATGTGCAATAGAATGTCTGTTTTGGACCATCAAGTACATTACATCTTGAGATAACTGCTCTTTTTTAATTTCATGTTGCCTTGTTGCCCCAAGGCTAATGTATGGCATTTAACAACCACAGACAGCTCATTTCTTTTCATCATTTTGTGAGCAGCAGGATATAAATGGCATGGCCTAAACAAACTGGACATGAAGGTGTTAACTTCCTCAGTACTTAGCTAGAATGTATGCCATACGCACATGTATAATTAGCCTTATGCTTTTTACATTCTGACCTTCAGACATTTTCTTCTGTTTAAAAGATGATATAATTTACTTTTGCATTTTTGTAATGATATCATTTTTTCCATTGAGAAACATTATTTACTTGTTTTTTCAATAATCAACCTCTTCTTTGAGTTCATCACTGAAAGAGAAAAATCGTTTCACATTATCTTGAGTAACATTTGGATGAGTGATCAGTCATCAATTGAAATTAACCTGAACATGTCTCCAATGAGATGAAGAACATTTAAGCATGCCAGCTGGAAGGCATTTACAGCTTTTATTTTCCCAGTTCCATGGAAAATCATTCCAGTGCACATCTGTGAGGGTTTCATAATGATTAGAGTGATGTGAGCTTTGTGTAGCATTAGGGCACCCAGAGCTATTTAAACCTCCCCAAGGTGTCACAAGTGCACCCCAAAATTAAGACCAAGTGGCATTTCAAGTCACACATTGCAGCTATACCCTCGGATTTCTTAGTGATTTAAAGGCTAGTGCCAGTTTCCTGAAACACAGATCAGAGGATATAAAATCTTTCTAGTGTAGTGTTTTTTCTGTAGGATTCCTTCATTATAATAATCATTAACTGTAGAATTGGAAGGATCCTGTAGGCCAGGAGCTCCAACCCTACAATTTTATAACTGAAAGCTTTAGGGAGATTGAAGGGATTTTTCAGACCTACACACGCACGTTGTGGCAATGTAAGGACAAATCCCAAGTTTCCCTCCTAAAAGTACTTATTCTTATTACTTCAGCATTATTTCTTTGCTCTTTAAAATCACAGCTCTGTGAATTATGTTGATTGATGCATTCATACATCAAGATTTTTCTGAGTCATGTTAACAAATAAAATGTGCAAGGCAATATAAATATATTTTAATAATATGGGAAAGCCATTTTTATGTCCTTGAAAATTGTATCTACTTTGTATATTCTCATAACACTGTTCCACAATGGCTAATATTTTGTCAAAAAAAAAAGAAAAATATTTTAAAACTTCAATTATGTCACTATTTCAAATCAGATCATTTTACTGTAACTTTTATTTAAGGAAAAGAAAAATTCAGCATCATCCATTAAATTTAGACTCTAAAGATTGTAGAGTTTCAAATGCCACATAGTCCTTTCTCTTCCTTCTAGGAACTGAATGCTTGAACAATTCCAGATGCATAAAGATGCCCTGTGGTTTTTTTTGTTTCTTTCTTTTTTTTTTAGCAGAATGTCTTTATTGAGAGAAAGAAAGCTCCTTTCCAAGAGAGGGACAAGAGTGGGGCCCGAGTGAGGTGTTCCCTGGGAAGCTGTCTTTTCCAGGGACTTTTATAGTGTAAAACCATGTGGGGCTAAGGTGGAGATAGTGGGAACTTGCTTAGGTGAGCAGGAGGTAGGACAAAACTATGGTCAACCAATGGGATTACACGCACCATTGTTCAGGTAAAACTGACTAAATCCACTATCAAATGGAAAGTGAGTCACATAGCAAGCAGGCATGAATACAGGACAGGGTCTCTCCCTGTTGGAGGTTGGAATGCGGGACAGGGTCTCTTTCTGTTGGGGGTTGGGCTAGTGACTCACTTGGGTCTTTCCAGGTGATCGATACCTATTTAGAATATCAATCCCAGGTGCTATTCTTTTGGCATTTGTTTGGCCTTTAGGTCTGGTTCACAGCAGGAGCAGCCATCCTTTCCACAGTTATAAGCCATCTCCTCTTCTGTGTTGTCTCCTTCGAGGGCCTGGCCCTGTCTGACTGCCTATAATATTAGTATCAAACTCAGCTGCCTGCAATATTCCCCCTCTGAAGAAGTAACCTGAACTGCCATGAAGGGAAATATGGGCAAAGACCACTCTGGCTTCTTCAGGCTAAAATGGGTCGATGTTGTTGACTGGCAGTCAGATAAATTTTTCAGAGGTTTTAGCTAAAGGCCCTCGATAGATGACAGACATTTTTCTCTTGGGTATATGTATAGCTTTGAGTCTGGAGGTGACAAAGCCAAAGAAACAAGTCAAATAATCACAACAGGATAATTATGAAAAAGATGAGTTAGAAATTTTTGTAGGTCTATTAGCAAATGATAGGTTTTAATGATGACAAAGCAGAGAAACACGCAGAAGGAAAAGGGAAAGGGGTTTTATTATAAAGGAAAAGGGACTTCATTATCTTAGAGGACACAGAGAGAATTTGGGAAGATAAGGGATTCCCTGGATCTGAACAAAAGGAGGCTGAGGCTTTTATGGCCTTTGCCAGGGGTGGGGCTTGAGGGGGAAGTTTAGATATACCTGAGGAGCTGATTGGGGCCTTCCCTGAGGTGGCGGGAAAGGGGAAAGGAAACTGCATCATGGGCTGAGTTGGAGAAGAAGCGGGGAGGTGGTCTCTGGGAAGATGAGCTGTTGTTTTAAGGGCTTCAGCCATATTAGATGACCACCATAATAATTCAGTAATTCTTAGTTGGGCCATAACCTATCAGCAAATATCTCTTAAATGTGAGGTTTAATGCTTTTTTATCTTTTATGGCCATTGTATATTGTCTCAAACAAACTGGCCTTTTATATTTCACCAACTCTATTGTTACTTGGGGCACATGAATTGCCAGAAATAGGGAAAACACTGAGTACTCTAGTTTATAAGTGGGGTCACTGGCTGGGTAACTACCTGTGGAGGACCACTAGAGCAGCTCTCCTTGAAAGAAGAGTAACGGTCTCTATTTTGACTGAGCATGACCCTATTTTCTATGTACAGAGCTGGCTAGGACTTCTGTTTATGAACTGGCCTTAGGTAAATGTAGGCCACCCACCTAGCTCAGCTCACAATGATCAACTACTTCCCACAATTCTCAGTCAATCCTCTTCAAGCCACTCCACTACTGAATGAAAACCAGATGAGGCCCTGGGTCCCTCTCTTGGTTCCAGAAAGTCATCTTTGTGGCTGGACTTAGAGCCTCTTGACTCCCTGATGATTGAAAATATAATTTAGTGTCTTTATTTTCTTCATGGGTTGCACTGAAAGTGATAGATTGGAATCAACTTGATGGGATTCCAGTAATGTAACTTTGGAATTACAAATATTAGCTTCTTGGATGGAGGTGAGGATCTGGAAGTGTCTCCTATAACTGATGCCCAGCGTTTTTAAAGAACTTCTCTATATAGTGCCATAAAATCTTTCAAATTTAAGAAATTTCTATGTTAAGGTAGAGTCAGACCTGAACTTAAATCTCAGCTTTGTCACTTACTACCTAAAAAATTTGGGGAAAATATGGCTAAGATTCAGTTTATACAAAAGAATAATAAAATATAATTAATTTATAGAATTATTACATGAACATAAATTATATATAAATTGTAATTTGTCTACTTTGCAACCTAACACATAATAGCTGCTCAGACAAGTATATATTTTTTCTCAAAATTTTATTGATAAACAGATAGCAATGAGACAGTTTCAAATGAAATCAGAAGTACAATTTCAAAAAATAATACAAAGCATATATTCTTCTTAGTGGTTAATTGCTGTATAAGATGCAGACTTGTGATCCTATTTACAAACACCATTAGAACAAATCTTTCTATTCATTAAGAAAATGCAACTATATATCTATCCTAACCACTTTGAATACACAGATACAAAATGGACATTTATCGGTATACCCCACTTTTTCTAAGTTCTGTTATTGAATATTATAGGTGTGCAAACTCAGCAAAATATTCTAAAAGAGTCCACTAGCCCATAATAGCATTGGGTCTTCTATTTAACTGGTAATGTCAGAAATTATTGACCTGAGTCCCCCACACCTCAACATAACATCATGGCTATATTTCCTATATTTCAACTTCATACTTTTCTACTGGATGGTTAAGACCAAGGTAAAGCAGGACCTATGCAACAAAAGTTGTAGCTTTTTGGTCTGAGAAGGTCAGTGAAAGGCCCTCAGGATTTATCCTGAGATCATGTACCTCAGATTGTAGAACTATTGTCAGTGCAGCCATGTCGATAAGTCACGGCCATTGCTTGGCCAATGTGCTCTCTGTGAAAGCCTAAGAAAGTGTCTTCTCCCCATGTGCCTCTCCTTAGGCACACTCTACATCATTGATCACTTTCCTCTTTGGCTCCATAATTTTCTTGATCAGAAAATTTGGGACACTACCAAGGTACATGACGTTACATTACAAGTTCTCATATGTACTGAGTCTTAATTGACCTTAGAAGGTGAGGGCCAAAATGTTGGCTTTCCTTGTAGCCCTCCTTTTTCTCTAATTTTGGTCTGCAAA
>NW_004524944.1:699153-708307 GCF_000260255.1 Octodon degus | reverse complement strand
AGGGATTGCAGCTGCACGATTACACCCCTGGTGTGTATGCCAGGCCTGAGCTGTGCCAGGAGGGGGAAAGGTGAAGTAGGGGGAAGAGGAGGCTCTCTGCATACTCATGGGCCCTGGGCTACGACTGGGTCTGGGGCTCCCAGAACTCGGCAGGAAATCCTACTGGGCGGGCGGGGTGGGGGAGGCACTGCAGAGTGGGGGGGCTGCCCAAGTGGCTGGGAGAGGGTCTGGCCCACGGTGCGCCTGGGCTGGGACTGGTCCCCCAGGGGCAGGGTAGCAGGAAGCTCTCCGCACACTCACCGGACCTGGGCTAGGACTGGGTCTGGGGGCTCCCGGAACTCGGCAGAAAATCCTACTCAGCAGGCGGGCGGGGTGGTGGAGACAATGCAGAGTGATGGGGGCAGCCCAAGGGGCTGGGAGAGGGTCTGGCCCATGCTGCGCCTGGGCTGGGACTGGTCCCGCCAGTACAGGGTAGCAGGAAGCTCTCCGCACACTCGCTGGACCTAGGCTAGGCCTGGAGAGAATTATAGTTCTTGATCGCTGTCCAAGAACCTCTTTTTGTAAGCCAGTTATTTATTCATTTACTGGGCAACTGATAATCAGATTGCTGGAATATAGTCAATGAAAAAGCAAAAGAAATGCCACATGATGTGTAGTCCTCAAATCTACAAAGATAAAGCATAAACTCATGAGCAAAACAATTGATGACAGGCAGGATAACGCAGGCCAAAAGGGTAAAACAGACACTAGATGAATAAGAGTTTTATTTAGCAAGAAGTTAGTCAGAAAACTTTGACAACAACTGAGTAATGCCTGATAGTGAAAGATATTTAATATCCCCAGACTGGACTGGGATAGAAAGAGTTAATCTAAGAAATGTAATATGTTTCCACTCTCATTTTAACTAGTAAGAAACCTACTGTATTATACATAAAACTAAGGCATCAGTACCATAAAAATGATGAGTAGGAGTTCATAAGCATTTGTCTTAGGTATTATTACTGCAATTCCCTAGTTCCAAATAGTTTACTGTTTTTAATTTAAATTGAGATTTTTCAAAGAATTTCCCCTTGTTCCACTGCCTCCCCAACCACCAAGTTTTGTTTATCCTTAGTTCATCAATTGCTAGCAGGAATGCAAAATGGTGCAGCCACTCCAGAAAACTTCTTGAAAAAGTTAAACAGTGTTACAATACAACCCAGCAATTCCATTCATATCTATAGACCAAAGAGAACTAAAAATGTACATTTCTACATATAAGTACATGTAACATCAGCATTCCTAATAGTCAAAAAGTGGAAATAACCAGTTGATGTTTTGGTAAACAAGAATATGATTATATCTTGGAAAAATCCATTGTTGGGGAGAAAGTAGAATGTGTAGGTCCACCAACCTGAAGCAGTTGTGGGGTTTTTTGGGGTTTTTTGTATTATTTTGTACTGGAGATTGAACTCAGGATTTTGCACTTGCCAGACAGGCACTTACTCTGTTGAGCTTTCTCTCTGGCCTAAATAGTTGGTTTTCAAGAGAGAATATAGAAGAAACATTATTTTGTCACTGTTTGAGAGATTTGTCAGTGATGGTATGGAGTTTATTTGTCTAGCTTATTTGTCTTACATTAACATATGGTTGTCCTATGAGGAAATAAAAAATGCCTACTGGAAATAGGACCCTACTACATCTGGAGAGCCATTTACTTTAATAACCACCAGTAAGATCAGCTCTTCCTGGCAATATAATGAATATATTTATGTGTATTCTATTATGGTCACCATTGACCCAAAAAAACCAATATGGTTGTGATGAATTCTAGTAATTGAACATTTCTACAAGTTGTTAACTCATGAAACAAACACTGTGCGGTTATAGAGGAGAGTGAAAATGATGTAATCTTGCAACCATGCATGAAATGTCTCACTTTTTGTTTGTTTGTTTGTTTTCTGGCTGGCTCAGCCCACCCTGAGGGCAGGCCTGGCACAGCATGCGGTGCCAGGGATCAAAAGGTGGTCCCCTGTGCTTGTCTAAACTTGAACTATCTCACCAGCCCAAAATTTCTTGCTTCTTGTGAATCTTTGTTGAAGGTTTTCAACTCTTTGGGCCTGAAATTCTTCAATAAAGTGTAATTTATTCAGAAAATCTTTGGTGAACAATTACTAAACATTCAGCTCTGCAGTTTAGCATTGTAAGATATTACAGAAGATGAAGCTCACATCTCTCCTAGGATTTTTGATACCTCCATTTTCATTCCAAAAAATAAGATACTTGCTGCAAAGCCGGCACTTCATTATTGTTGACTGGGAAGTCACACCTTATCTACTTATCTTCCTGAAGAAGTAAGGGTCAGATGAAAGTTTTCTTTTTTCCCTTTGGATGATCACTAGGAAGGGCCTGGGAGTACAAGTTTCTAGTCTTACAGTCTGTAAGACTAGAAACTGTCATCATTTCATTTTTAATGGGCATTAAGAACAGCCTCTGGAATCCAACTTTGTGGTCTCATATTCTGTCTTTGCCTCTTACTAGCTATATAGCCTTGATCAAGTAGGCCTGCATTTTCTCATCCAAAAAATGCAAACCATGAAAGTATTCATTTTACATGATTGTAAGAGTTAATTATATGTATAAACCACTGTAGAAACATATCTGATTCATTACTGTGAAAGTTATCTTTATAGTTGATTTGTCCACACAGATTCCAGAAGATGCACAATCCATAGCAACTTTAGCAAGTTAACAATTACACTGAATTGTATTTTAACTTTAGTGGTGTCACCTTAGTTAATACTGAATGGACTCAGAGAGCAAAGAGTTCTGTTATATATTATGGGTTTTAAACCTTGACACATTGCTCCCTTTTATTGCATTAGCATTTCTAAACCTCTTTCTGTGTGTGTGTGTGTGTGTGTGTGTGTGTGTGTGTGTGTTTTACTAGTGATTGAACCCAGGGCCTCATGCATACTAGGCAAGTGCTATACCCCTCAGCTACATCCACAGCATTTTTTTTTTTGTAGAGAAATCAAACTCAAGACTTTCACTTGCCAGGCAGGTGTTGTGCCACTGACCTATATCCCCAGCCTCCAACACCATCATTTTCTTAGATTTTGTTTTGAAATAGGGTCTTACAAATTTGCCCATCCTGGCCTCAATTTGCTATTTTTGGGCCTCACCCTTGGTAACAGAAACTTAACTCTTAATTCTAAAGCAGAAAGATTTTTCTTGAATATTTAAACACTTCTGTTATTTTCAAAGAACTATCTCCAAATATGAATGACTTGAACACAAAACAAAGCTTAATTTTAAAATTATTATTAATCATTGTACTATATTTCATACCATACAAATACTTAAGGCTTTAGAATGCAACTTATATAATGCTTAAGATTTTTATTTCAACATGAACCTCCCAGGTTAACATGATATCATAACAAAATATCACAGTGTATCCAGTAAGATCTTCCATTAAAGCAATTTCATTCCCAGATATGATAAAAATGTGCTATAAACCATGTTAAACACTTGGAGTTTTACAATCCATGAAAGTATATGAGCATTCCTATCAGAGCAATTTTTTTTTACAGATTTAACTTTTTTTGGTCCACTTCCTCTCGAACTTTTCAATCATAAGAGATTTTCTTGGAGCAACTATAAGTGTGTTATAGAACTAGGGTATACTGAATAGAACACATCTTGAAAATTAATACTGACAAATATTGAGCTGCATGTTTACATACCTATAGTTTACCTATAAGGTACAAAGCTTAGGCTCAGAGGTACATGCAGGAAAGAAAAATAGTTTGGCATAAAGCAAACACATATGAGTCCACATGAGCTTCCCCCACAACTCTCTTTAAATTAGGGCTCAGTAGCTGATGAGATGTATCTCCTGAGGGTACAGCACAGACAGCATAAAAAAGCATGCAGCCAATCAGAAGAGCACTGCAAGTCCACTTACAGAGGGAAAAGTAGTCTTACATGCACCAGAAGACTCTTTTGTATTTTACAAAGTAAAGGCCCAAATGATTTTTATTGATAGTAGTAACACTGGTCCCTTCCAGAGCAAGTCATTCTTGTTGAATATATCACCTTCCAATAGATCAGGCAGTGTAAACTACATTTCAGAATAACATCTAAGGAAAATAAAAATTTAAAATTTCGGTACTCAAGAAAATTCATCTATAAGATATTTTATTGTAACTGATATAGGAAAATACCTAAAAAAAACTTTCACAACAATTATCTTACCCTGGGAAAAAGATAAGCAATGATACTTAAATACTAAATATATTTATAATTAAACCCTGAATAAAATTGATCTTTCCCTTTTTACCAAGATATTTTGTGATACATAAATACATTCATTGTGGAAAATATTGACATGGATATAGATAGATATGTATATAGATATAGGTATAGATATAGAAACAGATATGATGACATCTTGTTCTTTTTATTCCCTTTCCCTCTCCTCCCTGTGTCTCCTCCCATTCCATTCTCATCTTCATAAAATTTATTTCCCTTTTTCCTATCTTGTTTTATTTTGTCCATTAAATTGCTTATTCTTTGTTTTTTCATATAAAAGAAAATCATGAGATGTTTAAGTGTCTGGTTTATTTCACTTAGCATGTGATCTCAAAAATGTTTTATAACATGCAGTTCATAATAAATAAGTTAGAGAAAACATTAACCATCCACGGATACTAGCCACAAGCACATATTATCTCTAAGATTAATAAACTAACTTACACTATACAATATCTTAGAGTCCATAAAACAAAGGCTATGCTTCCTGTCATGTAATGAATTAACTATAGAATACAGTTGTCAGATTCAGCATATCGGAATATTATGCTTATTTAAATTTCAATTTATTTGAAATTAACTGGTTGTCTTCTTTTTCATATTTACTTGTTTATTTGGTACAGGGTTTCACTATGCAGCTTGGACTCCTAGTGATCCTCCTGTCTCAGCCTCTCCAGCACTGTGATTACAAGTATGCACCATCACACCTGGTTTCAGTAGCTGGCACAGTGTGCCCTGGTTTCCAGGGCTGGCACAACATGTGGTACCAGGGATCAAACCTGGGTCCTTGCTCTCACCAGGCAGGCACTTTGACTGCTGATCTAGTCCCTGGTCATCTTATTTTTATCTGGCAACCCTGCCATAGATATAAAATAGAGATATTAAAGTCAATGAGGAAGTATGTCACCAAGTTCATTGGACATCCTTCTGGGATATGTACAGATAAGTGCTTAGATATTCTGACACAAATATAAGAAAAATAGGCAATAAACTTACTAATCTCTGGTCATTATCTAAGGTTCAAAAAATTTTCTTCTCTAGTGAGACCATAAACCCAAATTTAACTCTATTATAGTGTTAAATTGTAAACAGAGAGAAACTACTTCTCATTGGTTTAATTTCCAATGACAACATTTATGGTTTAAGTAGACTCCCCCCAAAGTTCATATGTTAGAAACTGGAGCCTCAATACAGACATGCTGGGAGGTGTGGATGTGCTGAGGGTGTGAATCATGGGGGCACTGCCTCCACTGATGGGTTAATGTCTTTGAAAGACTTGTTTCAAAAATGATTTTGATCCCTTTGCATGTCTGTCTTGTTCTCTCTTATTCTTCTGTCTTCTACTACAAGATGACTGGGCAAGATGACCCTCATCAGATGCTGGACCTTCTATCCTGACTTATCCAGGCTTCAAAACTATGAGCAATAAATTTTTGTTTGTTATAAGTCATTCAGTGTCAGGTATTCTATTTCAGCAACATAAAACAATAAGAGAACAACCAGATTAGGAGAGAGTTCTCCCAAAGTGGAGAGAAAGTACTATTTTCTTCCTTACAGCAATAAATATGCTTCTGCTTGAAGATTGCTAATATGGGATTGTTCACTGTATCCACACAGACATGCTGCAGTTGAGTGGAGATATCTGGATCTTTCTATGATCTTGGACATAGACCAGGACTTAAGCTGGGCAAAATGCTCTGGAAAAATAAAAGCCTCAGTATTTACAGTCCAGGTAAAAACAACAGACTGCATCGATCTCTGAGGCATCCTGAATGCTATAGCACTTGAATAGAATAATGTTCATGAACAAATTACTTTACCTCTCTGCTTAGTTTCCTCATCTGAAAATAGGATGTAATAAAGGAACTTACCTTTGCAATACTGGCCTCATGGAACTATTTCTTATTTTCATGGCCTGAAGATTTTATTAGCTTCAGAAGAATCTTCACAGATAACAATTTAGGTTTCAAATCCTTACAGCTTTAGAAGTCAGTGTCTTGGCTAAATGGTGACTGAGCAATTCTATCATTTAGGAGCAATCTTATAGTGAAAAAACACTTTCAAATTTAGGTTTTGAGTAGGTGTGCCCATAATCTCAGCACTCAAGGGGCTGAGGAAGGAGGCCTGCTGACAGTTGGAGTGCAGCCTGGTTTACATAGGAGACCTTGTGCAGAAAGAGCTGGGGAGAAAGAAAGGGAGGGAAGAAGGGAGGGAGAGAGAAAAAAATGAATTAGAAATAGAAGTGCCTCACTGAAGATGCAGATTTGAGCTTCCCTGAACTACATTGTCAAACTAAACACATCTGCCTGCAGGCCTTGCCTAAATCCTAGGTAGCCATCTGACTTAGTTACTTTTTTGTTGCTAGTACAAAAGATGCAACACCCACAAGTTAAAGGTGAAGGCCTTATTTTGGATCACAATTTGTAAAGGTTTAAGTTCCTAGCTGGTTCCAACACAGGGTAACATAGCAAAGGGCAATGACAGATGAGAAATAGTTCATAACATGGCAGGCAGGATGTCCCGAACCAGCGGGTCAGTCAACAAAGGTCACCTGGGGGAGGAGCAGGGAATTGAAGAGGGGACAAAGGACAGGAGATGCGAGAAATGAGGACAAGACAGGATTCTGATGAAGTCCCATTTATTTAGGGGAGGTGCTGGGTATATATAATGGAGGCATAGGGAAATGACATCAGTGGGTAAAAGGACCGAGTAACTAGGCAACCGGCTATGACAGGAAGTCCCACCTCCAGGGCATAGCAGGAGACTTATGGGAAATAGGTGGGGTGAGAAAGACCATAAACTTAACTCAGCAGGGGAAAAGAAACTTAAGAAGATGGCTGACACTATTATAAAATGGATACCAATTAATGGCCTCCCACAGCAGGAAGCATTGAGCCTCCTTCCTCTTTCCCTTTTTATTCCTTCCAGGTTACAAACCTAGTGGGTAGTGCCACACACACATCTTGGGTATATCTTTCTTCTGCAGTAAATCTATCTGTTCATACCCAGAACTATGATGAACCAATTTAGTCAAATAATCTAGTATCACACATTCAGTACCACAAAGCTATAGTCATTCCCCAAAGTCCCACCTATGAGTGGATCTTACTTTGGGGGAATGTCTTAGATATAAGCCATAAAAATGCTCTTGTACTGACCATGACACTACCTCCCATAGTTCTTTTTTTTTTTTTTTTTTTTTTTTTTTTTTTTTCTAATGTATTTTAGGACAGTGACTACAGAGTCTCACTAGCCAGATCAAATGCATAGTGATCCTTCTGTTTTCAGCCTCCCCAGCCACCCTCCTTAGGATTTCAGGCATGCTCCACCATGCCCAGTGTCAGTGCGCCCCCGGAGGCAGGGTCGGCACAGCACACCAGGGATCGAACCCCAGTCCCTAAGCCTGTCTAAGTGGGTGCTTTAGTCCATTGAGCTATTTGGCCTGGCCTTATCCCCCCACGGCTCTTGCTTTTCCAACTCCTTTTTCTCTGTCTGGGCTGAGAGTAAGAATGAACTTGGCCAAACTGAGTGTTTTTATTCTGCTATTAAATTCACGTTATTTAGGAAAGTCATCGTGAAATATCACTCCTCATTTAATATTTAGTTGACAACCATTTAGTTTACAGCAATAGGTATGCACCATGACCTTTACCCATTTCATACTCTTGCAAATCTTTTCATTAAACATTGCCTGGCGGTATTTAAAAACTAATTAGGAGTATCTGAATGACTTAATGGAGATTTCCCTATCCTTTCTTTCTTCCCATATTCTCATTATTCTGCAGTTATAGTTCCAAAATTGAGACTTTAGTACTCGAACACCACTTCAATTCAGGAGGTCAAGGCTTTATCCAGGCTCTTTCCCACACTACATTATTCATTTAGATTGGCAGTTCTTTCACTAACACCTTATCTCTATTTACAGCAAAAATTTAGACATGGGAGTTAAGGCTAAAAACATATTTAGTTTTTAATGTGAATTTTCCATAGTAAAAATAGAAATAAGTTTAAACATTAGCCCAGCAATGTCTTAGAAATGCACCAGAAATTAATGTTTTCTAAGTATTAATTACTGATCATCCACATTATAGTAGCCAGAATGAGCTTATCATTTCTCAGTGCTAATGATTTACATAGAAAGAAGTGTAAGTAGACTAATACACATTCTTTGTTGCCAAAATGAGAAGCTACATGGGTAAGGCAGATAGTGGGGCTGTTTATAATTATAAGATATCTAAATATTCATGAAAGTGTAAGAGACCAACATATTTGGCATATTCTTCCAGTTTAAAAGATACATTTGAGTAACTGTTATGTTCCTATAGTGTTTCCGGTGAGCCACTGATAGGATAAAATCCAAATGGCACATTGTCACAAAGAGGAGTAAACAGCAGCCTAGGCGGAAAACACTGGAGGAGCATTGCCTTCTGCTATTGGCTTCCGCCTTCAGGGTATTCATAGCTACAGCCCCTTGAACTTAGTGTTCATTCCATGCCACTTGTTCACAGGCATGAAGATATTAACAGCTGTCTAATTTTCCTAATTAGCTTGACTGATTGATGGGGGTCAAAACAATACACAGAGTCTGGCAGGGTTACTTTGCAGATTAACATTTTATTGCTTGGTTTATCACTTATTAATCCTTGTTAACTATCATGTCAGAATGTTCTATTTCAAAACTAAATCTGCCACTACTATATTTTTCCTATATATATAAAACCTACATACTTGGTTTTGTTTTTTTCTTCTTTCCCCATAGTACACATATTTCAGATAAAGCAATAAAAGTGAAGTACTTGGGAGATATTTGTACCTTGTAGAATAAATACATTTATGATTTGCAAAAATACATTTTTTT
>NW_004524944.1:692492-699053 GCF_000260255.1 Octodon degus | reverse complement strand
CTTAGGTCTGGCTGCTGTGCTCAGCTCCTTCCTGCTGCGGACCTGGGCTAGGACTGGGTCTGGGGGTTCCCGGAAGTCGGCAGCAATTCCTGGGCTAGGACTGGGTCTCCTTTTTTATTTTAAAGATGATTAAAAACAAGATAAATGATACAGAATTTCAAAACAAGATAAGAAATTCACATTTGTTGTTTTATTGCACATTGTTATATTCAGACTAGTTGTTCAAATTATCAAATTTTTAGAAATATAAGTTAACTATTAAAAATGTCAAATCTACAGGTAAAATCAGGAAATTGAAGACAACTGGGAAAAATCAATCCTAAAAGAAACAGTACAAGTTTATCTAGAGAATTGGTGGCTCAGATGAGAACTGTTTCTGTTTATCTCTTCCTTTTACACCTTGCATTCACCTTTCACAATTGTAAAATTCCTTTTCTATATAATACTTTTTATTAAAGAATAAAGGATTTTAAATACCCCTATTTTTGATCCCTGGCATCACATGCCCCGCTGGCCCTGCTGACAGGTGCACTGAGTCAGACACCGTGGTGCAGGCCCATGGAAGGCTGAAAACAGGAGGATCACTATAAGTCTGAGCTGCATAGTAAAACCTTGTACCAAACAAGCAAAAAATGAATAAATAACTCCTCTTTAGGATCACTAGCAAATTTGCTGGACTCTGCAACTGCAGCCTCTGAATGACTGAGATACATTATATGAAGAGATAACTACAACACAGCATAGAAACATAATGTTCATTTTTAGTACAGATCATATCAAAGATAGTGGCATGAATAAGGTCCATAAGCAGCTTCAATGAGTTCCAAAATTTCATATGGAATGATGATAAATACACATAATTGCCTATTCTATTTAGCTCAAAAGCATTTGTCTATAATACTACAAGGCAGCATATAGCTTGATGCTTAATATTAACAGTAGTATAGCCAAACAAGCCTGGAAGATGGCATCAGTTTGACCTGAAGCATTGCACATCCCCAAGAAGTAAAGAGCAATGTGCACAAAGTATGCTACTCTGAGGTATCTGTGCAAAGCCAGAAACACTTAAATGCAAATGGCATTTCTGTATGAGTACTTTATGTGTTGTGATGGCTCCTGCCTCTCCTTTCCTCTCCCTGACTTCTCCTTTGAGCTGGTTCTGTTAAAGTATATGTAGGATGGTCTGTGTCAATTAGGCTTTGTTCTAGATTGCTTCTAGCTTTATGGCTGTATGATCTGGCATGCAGATCCTCAAAAAAAGACATTGCATTGCACAATGTGAGAATGGAATCTTTGCACTACTAAGACCTCATAGGACCCAAGATTTTAGCTAACTTTAGTCAACCTAAAGATTCATCCAACACACTGAAAGCCTGATAATAGTCTTTAAGTTCAAAATAATGAATTGTTCTCCAATTTCACCTCCTATTGGACCTAAAAGTCTCTTGTCTTCAGTCTCACAAGCCTCTCACATATTACTCCAACTGCTGTGCACAGACCTCCACAGCTTCATCCATTCTCATTTCCCCTCCTGATCACTACAGGAATTGTTGCCTCCACATTTCCAGGCTTTTCCATGCCAGAGTAAAATCCACCTAGACCCCCTCCACAGCCTACTGGATGGGAAGAACAGGATTTGTTTTCATATTCTGAGTTGGACTCTGATAGGTGACCTTGGGAAAGTTGCCAGCTTTTCTCCATTTCCTTATCTGTTAAAAGGAGGTATTTTCACTTAACTTATAGGGTTGTTGTATTAAATGAGTTAAATCAAGAGAAATGCTACAAGCAGTGCCAGCACATACTAAGTGCATGACCACCATTCTCTTTTATTACTGAAAATAATTATGACAACAGTTACAGTTAATGAGGCATTTGCTATTATCCAGATGCTATATCCTGAATAACCTTAAAAGCTGATATTATTGCTATCATTTTACCCAGGATGAAAATACAGACCTGTAGGAAAAGGCCAAATACTGACTCGAGGCCAATGTTATGATTTTCACATGTTTCAGTCCAAGATATAGTGCTTTGACTCTTTTTTATTTTGACACATTCCCCCTCAGTTGTTATAGCAAAAATCAAGAAAAAATGACATATGTAGAGTACTTTCTTTGAAGGTCCTAAACTAGTCACATATTTTTCAATTAATTGGGGTTTTACATAGATAGATATCAGATATCAACTGGAGCCACTCTACCCTTTAAGAAATAAAGAGCTGCCTTGATCTCATAGTTTGCAGGAAAGCCGGTGTGCTCCTAAGTTTATGTTTTTCCTGGACAATTCTGCTGTGGAATTTCAAAACAATGTCTTGGCTTCAACTTCTGGCTATTGACAAACTGCCAATCTTATTCTTGTCTCTCCTTCTCAACTGTGGTTTCTGTTCCACATTTTCCCACACATGGGACTCTGATTTTGCTTCTAAAACATGTGAATAAGGCTGCACTTTGTATTTGCAGAACTAGAAAGTATTTAAATAACAAAAACACAGACAACACAGAATGGTCAATTTTCATGGTATCAAAGAACTTCTGGCCTCCTACATCTCCAAATGATGCCCACACCTCATGAGGTTTCTACCCAAGTTCTATTAACTTGTTATGTTGCTTGACTCCTTTTCTTCTCCCTCAGAAATTTCTTAGCATCTATATCTTTGGAAAAATCATTACATTTTCTGTCCTATTATTCATAAGAGATAAAGAAGTACAGATACATTGTCTCACTGACATAATTTATCATCATTTACTGCCACTTCAAAAAGAAAGAAGCTGGTACACTCCATGTGAGATGCACATTTTCCCATTGTTCTAAAGGCATGTTATACAAGTGTACTGGCAGTTCACACTCTTCATCTATACAGGCGGTGTATGCCCACTTTACTCTTTGAAAGACTTACCATATTCCACTCTTTTCCCTACAGTATGTGGACTATAAAGTTTTGCAGAAAATAGATGACAATAAGTGTACATGGTACAGCAAAATGTGTTATAGGATTATAGAAAAATTGTCCCTTATATTACTCATCATTCACTACAGAGACAGGAGGAGGTGTATATGTATGCACAGAGTCTGATCTATTATAGGGTTTAGGGATAGAAATTATGGAGATTGATAGTCCTACAAATATAATTAGCCAGCTGCAAGCTAGAGAACAAGAAAAATCTGTGGTATAGTATGAAAGCCTAACAGCCAGAGAAATGATGATGTCAATTCCAGTCTGGCTTTGACAGCCTAAGAATGAGGAAGGCAGATGACAAAAGAAAATTGTTGTCCAGCTCAAGCAGGGAAGCAGTGTGAATTCAATCTTCCTCAACCTTTAGGTTCTATTGAGGCCTTGATGTGATGGCCATCCAAGTGGAGGATAACCATAAGCTTTACTTGCTTCACTAATTCAAATGCTAGTCTCTTCCAGAAACATTCTTACAGACACATTTGAAACAATGTGTTGTCAGATGTCTGAACATTCAATGATCTAGCCAAGTTGACACAGAATATTAGTTATCACAGCTGTCTCTTTGAAAGTCTCATGGGACCAGAAACCTCATAAACCTGAATTCATAAACCAGACTATCAAGCATACAGTAAATTAAATAAAAAGGTAAAATGGGCAAAAGACAGTGATGTAAGTGGTACAGAAAAGGAAGATGTTAATGTGGAGTAGAGAAAAGGAATGAGATAGGTTACAATTTCAATTTGTGCATTTCTTATTCAATATCTATTATACTCTTCTTCCTTGTCCACACTGAGCCAGAGAGAAATGCATTCCAGAGATGCAGAGCCGAGATATACTCCATTGGAGTGTTCAGATAGATTCTGGTTATTCCAAACTAATTATTAGAGGGGCCAGAAAGATAGCTCAGCTGACTAAAGCACCTGCTTAGACAAGCTTATGCAAGCACATAGACCACGGTTTGATCTCCAGAACCACATTGCACAGGACCCACGCTCAGGGCTGGCTGAGCTGGACAGAGTCTGCACATAGTGGTGCACACCTCTAATCCCACTGTTGGGGAAGCTGAAAGCAAGAGCATCACTACAAGTCCAAGCTGCGTAGCGAGCACCTGCAACAACCAAAAACATTAAATAATAATAATAATAATAATAATAAATAAACTCAGAATCTCAGTCCTTTCCCATTAACTATTTGTCATTTTTCTACTAGGTTTTACACTGTACGGACTAGTGAAATGTGAATGAATTGTCCTAAGAATCAATTTTACCAAGGTTTCATCACATTTTGAAAAATAACAAAAGAAACACACAAAAAAAGTAGTTTCTCTGTTGAAGTTTTTGTCCCTGAAGCAATTTATCTAAAACATACTTGCATGAGTACAGGTTTAAATGCTCACATAATAAAAAAAACATGCACAGAAGTGCATGTGCATGCATGCACGCATTCACACGCACACACACACACACACACACACACACACACAGTGAAATCAGTGGTAAACACAGATCTTCTCACAATCTGAGAGTTACTGTACTGCTAGACAATGAGCTTTAATGATTCAAAATATTAAGTATTCTCAGCTACCACAGCACTCTGAGTTGTGGTTTACCTTACTGAAACTTTCTTCTCTGACACCTATTTTATATGCCAGAAGACACCAAATGCCTGTCCCACCATTTTTAATAATATGGCTAAAAAAATGTGATGGACTTCCAATACCACAAAGTAGGTTGGATATGAGTGTGAAAAGGTCACAATACTTCCAGAAACTGTCCAGGAAATATTCAAGTTAACAGCAAGTAATTATCAATTGACAAGTCTTCGTTGAATGCAGGTCACTGGCTAGTGAGAAGGGCTTCTCCACAGCCAGGAAAAAACTGACAACAGAGTATTTCAATTGAAGCTGGAAAAAACTGTAATACATATACTGTAATATTTTCTTAATGAATAGAGGGATTTGTTCTAATAGTGTTTGTAAATAGGATATCATGTCTGCATCTTGTACAGCAATTAACCACTAGGAAGAATGTATGCAACATGTTAATTATTGAAGCTGTCCTACCAATTTAGTGTGAAACCGTCTCATTGCTATTTGTTTCTCAATAAAATTATGGAAAAAAGAAAAAAAAAGAAAGATTTCTCCACATTCAAATTGATAAGGACTTTGGCAGTATCTATACTGAATTCTAATCTTGCAGAAAATTTATTTCTAATTCAATAAAGCCATAAAGCTAGAAAAAAAAAAAACTGTGGCAGAAGGCCAGTAGTGATTTCAAGGAACTTCACAGACATGGAATATTTTACCAAATGGCAGTTCTCAGAACAGATTCCAAAAGCACTGTACCACTAGGAATCCCATTAGGGGTGAAACAGTTGTATACCCAATCCCAAGAATGTGCAACCCGTACTAAAAGAGGTATGCATGAGATGGAACAAGAATCCAAAGGAAGACAGAATTATCTTTGAAAAGGATGTTTTCCTACTTTTTCACACTGGCAAAACAGAGTTTTCAAGAAGAGAACAGGTAAATTGAGGCAATAAATACTGAGACCATGTGTTATACTGAGAGTAGTGGAAAGACAGAGATTTAGAAAAAATAAATATCTTTCAGAACAGTGTCTGAAAGATTACAAGTAGAATTCTACTTTTAGAAGGACACCAAATCCAGAACATTTTATCCTGAATTCCCATCTAGAACACTAAAAGAATGAAAAAAAACAAAGTTAAGTGGAAAGATGAAGAAAGGAAGATTACACATTTTGACAAATATTTCAAAGCTAACAAAGAGTATATGATTAATACAGGAGACTTAGAAATCTTAAGAAAACTAAAATACACTTTTATGGTGACTAAAAAATAGCATTATAAAGTTTCATTACAGCAATACTCAAGAATTTGAACTACTGGCTTCCTCAGATACGTGACTATGTGATGAGACTCCAGATAAGAAGATTTGATAGAAGTCTTTTTACAGAGAAGTTGTTCTTTCACAAGATGGTCTTCCTTCTGTTCCCCCAGGGACACACAAGGAGCAGTGATGTCAGCTTCCTATTCCATCAGAGGCAGCATTGTTCTGGGGCGGGGGAAGCAATAAGGCCTTACCAACCAGTTCAGCATGTGGCTCTGGAAAGTGGTCCTAGAAATCCAATCATTCACTGTTTGCTTGTTAAATCTGTGAACTGTTATTGCTCAATAGAGACTTTCTTAAATTACTAAAGTGAAACCATGTACTAAGTTTCAAAGGTATTTATGATACAGTGTAAGATAGATAAATAGATCTTGTGATCTAGTTACTCTTAAGGCTGTGCACAATAGAAATAAATACATATATCCTCTTAAGATTTGTAAAAATCTTTATAGGGTCTCAAAAAAAACAGAATAAATATACTGTAATATATTCATACAATGTAATACCACATATCAATTTTTAAAATCTGCCATCACAGGTAACATAAAAGATTTTCACTGACATTGTTAAACAAAATATACAACAGGCAAATGAGTTCTTACCAAAGGAGCCCATGTGTATCAAGTTACTGGCAATAGAAGTCAGAATAGTTATTACCTATGAGAGAAGTATAAAAGAATCATAATGGAAGGTGAGAAGA
>NW_004524944.1:684710-692392 GCF_000260255.1 Octodon degus | reverse complement strand
GGAGTGGTGGGGGGCAGTCCGAGGGGCTGGGAGAGGGTCCGGCCCACGCTGCGCCTGGGCTGGGACTGGTCCCGCCAGCGCAGGGTAGCAGGAAACTCTCTGCACACTCACTGGACCTGGGCTAGGACTCTCGGCCAAGGTCTCTGACAACCCATCCAAAAATACATTTTTAATATTGAGACAAAGTGATAAAAGTGTTACAGAATAACTTTGCTTGTTCACATTCAACAGAAACTTGCTTGTTAGGAATTCAAAGTATGGTGTGTTCACAAAACTTGAAACAGGTGAATGTCTTTTTTCTTCCATTCTTGGAAGAAAAGAATAGTCTTTACCATTAAATTATTTTACTGATTTATGATTTTGCTGAATCAAACATTGAGTTTTACTCCATAATTAAGATTAGTATACAAAATGTTCCTTAACTAGAAACAAGGGTAACCAGGTTTAACTTCACTTACCAAAAGAATAAAAATAACTACAATAGGATTTTGAAAAATTATTGTGGATTTTTAATTAGTTCTTGTGAGTTGTCATGTTTTGCCTGACTGACATAACTTACTTATTTGTGATAGGTTTAATATACAGACACACAACAGCCAGACTATATACTAAGGTAGAACTCTACTCTGCAATCTGCAGAACCACTTCAGAAAGTCAAATTACAATCTGTAGCAATTGGCTTATAAATGGCTTGGACTTGATTGAAAACTGAGACTCTTTTTGATTTTTCCCCTACTTCAGCCTCTGTTTGCACCTGATATACACCTCAAAGGTGTGTTTAATGGCTGCCAAAGTGCTGCTATTGGAAGGTACTGGAGCTTTGGAAAGTGTAGGGCCTGTTTAAGGCTGTGAGACTGTTGAGGCTAGGCCTCGATGCATGCTGTCTGACCCCAGTCCTTTCCTCCTCCTGTCTTTCATTTCTGGACTGAAACGTAAGCAGCCTTATTGCACCATGTGGAGAATCACCTGAGCAGCTCTCCTTGAAAGAAGAGCGACTGTCTCCATTTTGACTGAGCCTGACCCTATTTTCTCATATTGTTCTGTACAGAGCTGGCTAGGACTTCTGTTTATCCTTCAATTGGTCTTAAGCAATGTATATTGGTCTAGTTGAGGTGCTGGTGATAGTCTTTGAAGGTGGTGTGCCTGTTTCCCTGGTAAACTACACCTGCTGCTCTTTAATGTGAGCTGGTTGAGATAGGATGGTAGAGCTAATGCTCCACTCCACCAGCTGGGATCAAGCCTCGAGACAGAGACTATGACTTCCTGGGGCTTGAAAGGCTACATCAAAGCTGAAGCACCAGACTTACCAAAACATTAGATACTATATAATGCAGATTACTCTCTCTGCATATCCTCTCTGCATATCACAGAGGTAAATTTAGGCCACACACTTAGCTCAGCTCATAGTAGTCTCTTTCCCACAGTTCTCAGTCAATCCTCAAGCCACTGCCCCACTGAATGAAACTGTGTGAGGCCCTGGGTCGCTCTCTTGGTTCCAGAAAACCATCTTCATGGCTGGACTTAGAGCCCCTTAAGCTATATAAAAATGCATAAGTTTTAAATAGACTCCCCGATGATTGAAAACATAATTTAGTGTCTTTTATTTTCACCATGGGTTGCATTGTACATGGTAGATTGGAATCAACTTGTTGGGATTCCAATAACATGACTTTGGGATTACAAATATTCACTTCTTGGATCAAGACAAGGACCTGGAAGTGTCTCCTACACACCATGTGTACAACAAGACTAAATTATGGACTAAAACCTTAAAACTGTGAATCAAAATGAACTGTGTCTCTTGATAAGTTGATTATCTCATGTATTTGTTATACTGACAGAAAGAATATAACTTTCAACTGACAATCAGCACAAGTAGGCAAAATATGCTCTATTCTCCAGTCTCGTAGAGTGTTCCAAACCTAGCCAGTGTCCTATGACAACAGCTTCCAGTAAGGGGACATTTGATACCTCCCCCTTTTTTCTTCTCAATGTTTTTTCATTCATTTGACACTCTTTGTGGTTTTGCTAAACATAAATGATGGTGGCAGACTCCCTTGCTGTAACAGGCTCTACCTATATAACATTTGCATGCTCCCACTTCAGTGATGTTCATTTATTTCTGCACTTGAGTGTAGACTTCATTTTTATATACCCTATTTTTAAAATGGTGCTCTATTTTTATCAATACATTTTCTGTGACTCTTAGGTTCCATAAATCAGTTCTATCTCCCAAAAGATATCCAGTGTTATCTGTAATTTTCCATATATGATTGATTTTTTAACCAAAAGTTACTTAAATTTTTATTATTGAGAAAGAAGTCTTTTCAAGTGTGGTGGCACATCCCTGTAATCCCAGTGCTAGGGAGACTGAAAACAGGAGGATCACTACAAGTCCGAGCTGTGTAGTGAAAGCCTATATCAAATTTTTTTAAAAGTTTCTTAGTTTATTGACTATAATACATTCAGTAACTTTCTAAAATAGTCATGAGATTGTATTACTTACAACTAAAAATAATAATAGAATTTAAAATAGTCTTTTAAAAAGATTTGTTAAAAGTAGAATCAAAACTACAAAATAATATTCTGAAAAATAAGATGTTCAAGAGTTTCATAGCTTCCTGCTTTTAAACTATATAAAAATGCATAAGTTTTAAATAGACTAAGCAAAATTCCTAATGAAAGGTGACAAAACATCTATAATGGTTTGGGAATTTATTTCAGTAATTACTATTATGCTGAGCAATAATCATAGTTAAGCCACAAGTATGTGACAGTCATGCTCATATATACCTAAAATTAAAATAAATACTAATATAATTGAAGAAAAATAAACCTCTCAAGGCCCCAAACTCAAACTTGAAGCCATCTGTCAGCCTAGGAGCTCTACATCTTTACTTGGTTCTATAATTAAATAGACCACTGTGTATGATAGTACAAGAAGAGAGTTCAATAATGTATCTATTCCTGTCTAATCCATTTATCCTTTGAACATGATTCTAAATCCTTCTCTGCAACACCAGCACTCTCTTCCTTCAAAGCACATCATAAACAATGCTTTTTGGTATTAAGAGTAACATATAATTTCCTACTGGTCTTCTACAAATTATTTTTTAATTTAATACATTTTTTAAAGGTATTTAAGTACTCAATTTTCTTTTCAATATAAAAGCTAATACTTTAAAATCTATTCCATGCTATAATCTATTGTTACATATAAACAAATTTGAATTTTACAAAATTCCTTCCATTTTAAGCAATACCTCAAAATGTTCAGCTAATCTCACCTACCCAAAGAAACATTTATCTAACACATGAGCATTAATTCCCCAAAACTTTATAACACAGGTATTCTAGACTATTTATTACTCTATTATGATGGAAATCACAGTGTAATTCAGTCTAAAGCAGTCACAGGGGTAAGAGAAGAACAAATTCATTCTAATTTAATTCCATCCCAATTTGTATGCATTGTCCTACCTGCTAACAGGCCTCCCCCACCCCCACTGAAAGTTTTAAAGAAGAAAACCCTAACAAGCCAATAGAGTCTTATAGCTTCCTGAGAATTTTATTGAAATCAATTACAAAATAATTACAAGCCCTAGACATCTATTAGACTTTTTAATCCCCTAATCTTACTTAAAATAAGCAAGATAAAGTTTTACATAGTTTTTTTTTGGGGGGGAGGAGTTGTTGTAGTCACTTTTTAGTTCAATGGGAGAGTAGCAAAAAGTTTTAAAAAGCAAATAAAGCATGTCATATGAAGTTTCAGGAAATTTAGGATCTGTGACAAAACTGTCCTTTATTTACACTTTTTTGAAGTTAGTAATGCATGACAGTAGGTTGCTTAGCAACTGATAGCAAACCTTTTTTTTTTTTTTTTTTTTTGGACAGGATGTTCATCTCAAGAGTGAGGTAACATGTTTGTTTTAGGCACTGGAACAAGTCCCACCTACATATATTTGATCAATTTCCTAGCTTTGTAACTCCCAACATGTCCCCCTTTTCGTTTTGTTTTTTTCAGAGATGGGTGTTGCACTGCAGTTAAAGAAGCTGTGTTTGGGGAAGTTTTTAAAGGACCTTTTCATACTTGAAACTAGTCTAAAGATTGTAGGTATTTGGGAAGAAAAATTAAAATATATGTGTACACAAGAGTTAGAATAGATATGCAAATACTATCTCTTAGTTCACTGAGAATAAAAGTTTGTACTAATATTGTTTAGACAAGGTATCATGTCTGCATTTTGTCCTCTGAATAACTACTATGAAAACAATACACAATGTATTAATTATCGTAAATGTCCTAGCTTGTTTTGATACTGTTTCATCACTATTTTATCTTTTTTTCTCATTAAAATGAATAAAAATTATAAAACGCATAAGTAAAATAAAATTAGCATGCCCCGGGGCACACTGAGACTGTGATTGATCCTGGGCATGGTGTCATGCAACTGTAATCCCAGCATTGGGAGGCTGAAAACAGGAAGATCACTAAGAGTCCAATCTGTGTAATGAGGCCCTATAGACCCTGCAGACCCTGTCCTAAATACATAAAAAAAAGAAAAAAAAGGATCTGAGTTGCCACATATACAGCCTTTCTCTAAAAGCTTCTAGTGAAGGTATGCCATCAAAAGAAAGGAATTAGCCAATGAAGAAAACAGGGGGCACAGGATACAGGAAGTCCAACACAAGAAAAGAAGCAAGAGATCCCAGGGATCATGGAGAAGCAAACCCAGGGTAAAGGTTCAGGGACTAGCCCAGGGACCAGAGCAAGAATATTCTCTGGGAAAATAAAATCATTAAATATCTAAAGTAACCAAACATCTTTGAACGATGATTCATATCAGGAGTCCACAAACTACAGCCTGTGAGCCTAATCTGTAAAAGCAGAACTGGGTAGTTATGACAGAGACCTAAAGAATTACAAACCTTAAAGATTTATAGCTCTTTGTAGAAAAAATTTCCCCAAAAGTCTCAAGGTGGAAATAGCAAAAAGCACATTAGGAAACTAATGTGCAAAAGAAGATAAGGGATGATGAATTACTCCATTGAAAACAAACAGTTGTGGACCAAAAGGAGAAATAATAGTTTAATACATGACTCAGCTACAAATTACATTTCATACCTATTACAATATAAATATTAAATATTCATATAAGCAAAATTACAGTGTTCAGGGAGGTTAATGACAGCTGAGGGAGAAAGCGAAACAGTCTTTGTCATACATAATGAGAATCCAACAGAGAATGGCAAGAATGAAAAATCATAGAGTAACATTTAATAACTTCTTTAGAAATGTATGCATCCCCAGGGCTGTCTAGATAGCTCAGCAAATTAAAGTGCCTGCTTATGCAAACACAGAGGCTGGGAGTTCGAATCCCAGTGTGCTATGTTGGCCAGCCCACTGGACGTGCTCAGACAGTGATTGAGACTGGGCATGGAGATGCGCAACTGTAATCCCAGCACTTGGGAGGCTGAAACAGGAGAATCACTATGAGTCCAATCTGCATAGTGAGACCCTTTAGAGCCTGTAGACCCTGCACTAAAAATACAAAAAAAAAAAGCAAGAAAGCAAGCAAGCAAGCAAGAAAGAAAGAAAGATATGCATCCCCTAAAGGAGATCAAAATGGTTACCTCTAAGGGATTAGGAAGAAGAAAATAAGAGTTAATACTTCTGTTTTGCTAGCAAGACTTGTAAAACCCTTGGATTTAAGTTATATGCATACCTAATTTTGAAAAACTAAGACTTAAATAAAATCAAAATCATTTTGGCCTGGCATAATATAAAAATCACTGTTGAACCATCAAAACCACCTCAGCAAGTTTTTAGTCTTAGACAATGTGCTGTCCATGTGCATTCAATTCTTACATTAATCATGGTCAGAACAATTATAGAGTGACTAATTCACGTTATTTGCATACCCTAATGTAAAACACTTACTATTATGTAATAATGGTAAAGTTCCATTGATTCCCTAGCATCTCAAAATAACTGATATTTCTCTAAAGAGTGTTAAATAATTCTAGAAATTATTAATGTTTTCACACTATAAGCTTCTGTTTCTAGTTTAGTTTCTCTGCCTACAAAGTAAGAAAACAAATGTCTTAAACTAAACTTTAGAGAGCCACTGATATATCCTTAAAGTATTATCCAGAAAAAGACAGGAATTCTTTGGTACAAGGTAACAAGAAATTTTTAAAAACTATACAAAAACAATATGTACTTTATAACCAAAAAAGTACTCACTGGAGCTACTTTCATTCTCTTTTGACATTTAACAGAATCATAAACTATTCTGTCCAACTCTCCTGAATACCAAACTACAACTAAAGCTTTGTTGTTTTCTGAAGAGTATTTTGCAATTTAAAATGCTTTTTCCCAATAATCACATCAGCTTTTTGGCTTATATTTAATGCTTCTAATTTTTGCTTTGATAAACAAATAATATATAACCTACTAAGTCTGCCTTCAAGGACTAGAAAAGACATTCTTATATATAATGACAAAATTTAGTTTCTCTTTTGCTTATGCCTGTGTAATTGATATTATCATTATATTTCATGTCTCTGTTTCTCCTGACAATAATCTGTCCTTTTCATTCTTCATCTAAGACTTGATTCATCAACTGTGAGGTCATTACTATTTGGGCGCTAGCATTCCAAAATGTAAGAGTGACAGAATACAATGAATCTTGTGTTGAGAAGATTTTACAAGCACCAAGGAATCCATATAATATGAAAAAAAGAGATGAGCTCATGCATAAAATGTATTAGTGTGAACTGAGGTATTGAAAATTGGTATGCCTTGATGTCAAATAAAGATCCTTATCTCTTTAACTCTCTACATTCTTTGAATGTAGGGACTGCAAGATTGAATGATATGATTGCAATCATATAAAGCCTATATTTTCCAACTTTTCATACTTTCTGTTCAAAGTGACTGCTATAATCAGAAGAAAACATAGAACAGTCAATACCTTTTAAAGATATATTCCAAATTATTTTTAGTAGATTTTTAAATTTCACCTGCACAATACAAAAACATCGGGATACAAATTGAATTCATTCAGCCAGAATGGTTTTAGTATATTACACCAAAAATAAAGATGAAGTATAACAAAATATAAATACCATTGCTTTGAAAATTTTCCCTTTCTGACTCCCATCTAACACTGCTACATTGAAGCTTTATTCTTTGTAACCTCTGTCTTTGGGACCTCAGAGTTTCTGACTGAGTAGTTATTGCCCCTTATCCTGAAAAGCTCAAGAAAATTCTTACTCGTTTAAACATCTCCACTTCTCTGCACTGGTTTCAGGACTGATATGACTCCTTTCCTCATATTTTCTGAATTGCCCTCACATACAAAGAAGACATTATTTTCCTCCTTTAATTTTAGCTTAAGAAAGGAAAACCATCTAAAATAACTTAAAAATTCAAAGCAACCATCATCCTTATTTTAAGCACAGAAGTTTTTATAACTCCACAGATCAATATATAACTTGCCTTTTCATTTCATTTCACTTTCGGATCTATTGGTAAAAAGAATTCATTAATACTTGTCCATATAATAATTAAAGACTTTTCCTCATAAGAAATAAAATGGGCTGCCCCCACCCCGCCCACCGAGTAGGATTTTCTGCCGAGTTCCGGGAGCCCCCAGACCCAGTCCTAGCCCAGGTCC